>NC_081563.1:25781717-26078781 GCF_022355385.1 Mustela nigripes | reverse complement strand
GTGGGGAGTCTGCTTCTCTCTCTGACCTTCTCCTCGCTCATGCTCTCTCTCACTGTCTCTCTCTCAAATAAATAAATAAAATATTTAAAAAAAAAACAAACCATCTTTTTTTTTTTTTTTAATCGGAGAGAGGATAAGCACAAGCAGGGGCAGCACCAGGCAGTGGGAGCAGCAGACTCACGGCTTAACCAGCTGAGCTGCCCAGGCGCCCTAAAAACACATCTTAATGTAAATTTAAAAATTTTTTCAGCCAGACTGTGAGGGAAACCCAAAATGGAATATAAATTATAAAAAATGACCCTGTGTGTATTATGAATCAATAACATAAGCACACTGCAGAGAGTGCAGTAGAAAAGAACTAACCCAAGTAAATTTGGAAACCAGTATTTTGACTGTATACTGTAAAGTTAAAGAAAAAAAGAACTGCACCAGGTACTATATACCCTGGCTAGTTAGTAAAGTTGTTTTTCAAAAGTGTATGGGTTAGTAATTCTGAAAATACTTTGTACATTAACGTTATGTACCCTGCAAAGGAAGTGCATCACTTGAAATTTTTTGCTAAAAATTCATAGCCTCAATCTAATCATGAGGGAAATATCAGATCTGAAGTAAAGGTCATGCTACAAAATGACTGTACACTTCACAAGTTCCAGTACTCTTCAAAAGTTTCAAGGTCTTTTTTTTATGATTTTTTTGTTTGTTTGTTTGACAGAGAAATAGAGAACCCACAAGCAGGCAGGGGAAGCAGCAGAGAGAGAGGGAGAAGCAGGTTCAGGGAGCCCATGTGGGGCTTGATCTGAGGACTCTGGGATCATGATCTGAGCAGAAGGCAGATGCTTAACTGACTGAGCCACCCAGGACTCCCAGAAGTTTCAAGGTCTTGAGGACAAGGAAAGACTGAGAAAGTGTGAGAGAAGACTTAAGAAGACATGATACCTAAATGTAATGTGGGATCTGGAATTGGATCCTGGAACAAAAAAGGGCATCAATGGAAAATCTGATGAAATCCAAATAATGTTTCAGTTTATAGTGTTGTACTCATGTTAGTTCCTGTTTTTGATAAATGTACTATAGTTATTCAAGACATTAACACTAGGGAAAACTGGGTAATAGGTATTCAGGAACTTTCTGTATTATTTTTGCAACCTCAATGCTAAATCTAAAATTTTTTCAAAATAAAAATCTAACATGCATACACACACACACACACACACACACACACACACACACACACACCACCACCACCACCACCAACAACAACAACAACTAACACACTTTTGGTTGGCTGGTAGAGAGGCCTAGGTCGGACTGAAAGGCAAAGAGACATCCACATTGCTTTGACTTAAGACATTCACAGAAATTTGGGGAGGGACACTAGAGAACAGGGGAGAAGATCAAAGAGGAAACTAAGTACCCAGTACAAGTACCCAGGACTATGGAGAGGTAGTTATGCAGAGGGAGTGACTGACGGGAATTTAAGAACAAGATCTACATAGCGGAAGAGAAGTAAAAATGAAAGAAGATGGAAACCAGAGAGGGAGACAAACCAAAAGAGACTCTTAATCTTAGGAAACAAATTGAGGGTTGCAGGAGTGGAGGGGGGGGGGGGGGGGCTGCGGTGGCTGGGTGATGGACACTGGGGACAGTACATGTTGTGGTGAGCACTGGGTGTGATGTAAGACTGATGAATCACAGACCTGTACTCCTGACACAAATAATACATTATATGCTAATTTTTTAAAAAGAACAAGATCTAAACTGAGGTTGTTTGTGGACCATAATGTGCTACAAGAAGCCTTGTGTGGTGCTTTGGGGACTGGATGAATCAGGATGGCAGCACAGTGTGACGCAGGATTGCAAAGGGACAACATTGCATGGGAGGTAAAATAGAAGAAAAAGAGAAGTCAGCAGAACTTGAAGACAGATGCAACTGGAAAATATATGGGAACCATAGGAATTTTGAGAGTTTTCAAAAGGATATGGGATTTTCAGTATATTATGCTTCTGGACTATTTTACTCATTTTATTTTATACTTTGTCTTTAAAAAATTGTTCCTTCTGCTCCCTTCCTCACCCCCCACCCTCTTCCCCCCTCCCTTCTGTGTTCCATTTGCCTGTCCTTTCCTTCCTTCCCACTAACAGTTAACCACCATTATGAGTTTTGTGTCATTCTAGGAATTGTAAACATTCATTTACAATAAAATGCAATATATATTACATAGTATATATTGTCCTTCTCTTTATTATTACACAATTAACATATATATATTTTTTTTTGAGAGAGAGAGAGAGAGAGAGACAGAGAGAGTATGAGCGAAGAGAAGGTCAGAGGGAGAAGCAAACTCCCCGTGGAACTGGGAGCCCGATGCGGGACTCCCAGGACTCCAGAATCATGATCTGAGCTGAAGGCAGTCGCTTAACGAACTGAGCCACCCAGGCGCCCACAATTAACATATTCTATATAGTTATCTGCACTTTGCTTCTTTTGCTTAATGATGTCTCTAGTAAGTTTTTCTGTATCAGTTTATGAACAACTTTCTTGTTCTTTTATACAACTAACAGTATGTCATTGGCTCTACACACCATAATTTTTTTAACAGACCCTCTTCCTAGATATTTCAGTGATTCCAGTAGAATTGTTGTGTGAAGTGTACATGCATTTTTTAAAAAGATTTTGTTTATTTATTTGACAGACAGAGATCACAAGTAGGCAGAGAGGCAGGCACAGAGAGAGCTGAGCAGAGAGCCTGATGTGGGGCTCGATCCCAGGACCCTGAAATCATGACCTGAGCCGAAGGCAGAGGCTTTAACCCACTGAGCCACCCAGGCGTCCCTGTACATGCATTTTTTTTTTTTAAAGATTTTATTTATTTATTTGACAGAGAGAAATCACAAGTAGGCAGAGAGGCAGGCAGAGAGAGAGAGAGAGGAGGAAGCAGGCTCCCTGCTGAGCAGAGAGCCCGATGCGGGACTCGATCCCAGGACCCTGAGATCATGACCTGAGCCGAAGGCAGCGGCTTAACCACTGAGCCACCCAGGCGCCCCCTGTACATGCATTTTTTAAAAATATTTTACTTATTTAATTGAGAGAGAGGGAGAGTGAGTGGAAGGAGGGGCAGAGGAGGAGGGAAAGGGAGAGGGAAAGACACTCCAGTAGACTCCACGCTGAGCACAGAACCTGACATGTGGCTCAATGTCATGACCCCAAAATCATGACCTAGCTGAAACCGAGTCAAATGCCCAAACGACCCCACCCAGACACCCCCAGTAGTACTTGCTTTTATAGATATTGGTAAATTGTCCTGAAAAGAGGAATTTTATTTAATTAAATTTACTTAATTTTATTTTTATTTAAATTTTAGTGAACATACAGTGCAATAATGCCTTCTGTATAGAACTCAGTGATTCATCACATACCTACACCACCAGCTCATCACAGCAAGTGCCCTCTTTAATACCCATCACCCTTCTAACCCATCCCCTCCCATATGCCTCCAGCAGCCCTTAGTTTGTTCTCCATCATTAAAAGCCTCCTGTAGCTTGTTTTCCTCTCTCCTTTTCTTTTATCCCTTCCCATATGTTCCTCTGTTTTCTTTCTTAAATTCCACATATGAATGAGATCATATGGTATTTGTCCTTTTCTGACTGACTTATTTCACTTAGCATAATACACCCTAGCTCCATCTATGTCATTGCAAATGGCAAGATTTCATTCTTTCTTTTTTTAGGATTTATCTGACAGATCACAAGTAGGCAGAGAGAGAGGGAGGAAGCAGGCTCCCTGCTGATCAGAGAGCCCAATGCGGGACTCGATCTCAGGACCCTGAGATCATGACCTGAGCTGAAGGCAGAGGATCAACCCACTGAGCCACCCAGGTGCCCCAAGATTTCATTCTTTTTGATTGCTGAGTACATCCCATGGTAATCAGGGATTACCTTTTTTTAACCCATTCATCAATCGAATATTTGGGCTTTCTCCATAGTTTGGGTATTGCTAATAACCCTGCCATAAGCATTGGGGTGCATGTGCCCCTTTGAATTGCATTTTTTTTTTAGATTTTATTTATTTATTTGAGAGAGAGAGAGTGTATAAGCAGGGGGAGCAGCAGGCAGAGGGAGAGGGAGAAGCAGACTCCCCGTGGAGCAGGGAGCCTGATGTGGGACTAGATCCCAGGACCCTGAGATTATGACCTGCACCAAAAGCAGCCGCTTAACTGATTGAGCCATCTAGGAGCCCTGAATTACATTTTCTTAAGGATTTTTAATTTATCATTAGAGAGATAGAGAGTAGTGGGGGGACGGGGAGAGGGACAAGCAGACTTCCCACTAAGCACAAAGCCCAATAGGAGGACTTGATCCCAGGACCCTGAGACCATGACCCAAGCCAAAGTCAGAGGCTTAACCCACCGAGCCAGCCACCCAGGTGCCCTTCAAATCTGTATATTTGTATCCTTTGGGTAAATACCTAATAATGCAATTACGGGGTCATAGGGTAGGTCACTTGACTGCTTTCCCCTTAATCCTCCAATTCACTATGATCAACTTGTCCTTTATAATTTAGTAGACTTGGGGTGACTGGGTGGCTCAGTCAGTTAGGTGTCTGCCTTTGGCTCAGATAGTGACCCATGGAAAGGGACTTTTTGTAGTGATATGACACAGTGTCCAAGATCTACTGGGAAATGATTTAGAAAAAATACAAGGCACAGCAACGTACATAAAGGTCATCGTTGTATAAAAGTGGGGGAGAGAGACTATGATACACATATATACGTATGAATAAAACAGCTCTGGAAAAATATAAAAGTGATACGATTGTTGGGGGTAGCCTGGCTCGCTCCGTCAGTAGAGTACTTGACTCTTGATCCCAGGTTCCTGTGTTTAAGTCCCACACTGGGCATGGAGCCTATTAAAAAAAAATTAAAATAAAAAACATATAAAAAATAAACTTTAAAAATCCAGAACAGGGGCCCCTGAGTGGCTCAGTGGGTTAAAGCCTCAGCTCAGGTCATGATCTCGGGTCCTGGGATCGAGCCCTGCATTGGGCTCTCTGCTCAGCAGGGAGCCTGCTTCCTTCTCTCTCTCTGCCTGCCTCTCTGCCTACTTGTGATCTGTCAAATAAATAAATAAAATCTTAAAAAAAAAACTCAGAACAGATTGTACTAGAATAATTAAAAACAAAAAGTTATGACTGTTTACTTCAAAGGAGGATAACTGAGTATCTGGGGGCCAGTTACTACAAAGCTTTGTGAAACTTTCACATTTTGAACCATATGGGTACATTACCCATTAGCAAAATAAAATCATCGAGTAAGTGTCCTGAAGGGAGAAGATTGACCAATTAGGTACAAACTATTAAAAGCAAATCAAGGCCATAGTGATTGTAAACACCACAGGAAAATGTTTCATCTTGAATTTGGTGCCCCTGCACAGTTCTTGCCTTTAGCTGATACCTTGAAGCGCCCCTTCTGTTCCCACTCAGCTTATTTCTTTGGACTTTAAAAATGGGTGTGTCATTTCAGTGGATGATATGGACTGGCTCCCTCAACCTGCATTCTGCCCTTCTCTAGGGTGCCTTCCTGTACAGGAGAGGCTAGAACACCAAAACCCGCCATCCTGGCTCCTTCACAGGCCCAACTCTGGGTGTGAGATGGCCTCTGTCAGCTAGACACACTCAGGTGAGATTTGGAAGGGCAAAAATCAGGTGAGAGCTCTTTTCTTGCTCTTCTTTGCTTACCTCTCTGCGGCAGGTGAGGTCATGGAAATGTGAGATTTTATTATCTTACAGCAACACCTCCAGTGTCTTCCCACAGCTTTCTCGGGATTGAAGTACAGTTACTGTGGTAACAGGAGCCATGTTGGATTCCTGAATCAGGCATCTATGAAGCCTGCTTCCATGGTGTTGTGGTCCTGAACTCAGTCATTCCAAGTAGTGGCCTCAGAAGGCAGTCCCTTGGCGAGTCAGTTCCATATTGCTATAGAAGGCATTTCTGACGTTCCAGCCTAGAACACGCTCCCTCAGCCCTTTCGAAGATTTTCCAAGCGCCTCAATATATATAATATACCTCTTCATGTTTAAGATACCTCCAGTGGAGGCACCTGGGTGGCTCCGTCTGTTAGCATCTGCCTTAGGCTCAGGTCAGGATCCCAAGGTCCTGGGATCGAACCCCACATCTGGCTCCTTGTCAGTGGGGAGCCTCCTTCTCCCTCTCCTCTCCACTCATGCTCTGTCACTATTTCTGTCATTCTCTCACAAATAAATAAAAATCTTTAAAAAAAAAAAAAAAGGATACCTCTAGTGGTTTCTGTTTCCTGCACTGAACCCTAGCTGGTACAATCAGTAAGATTATAGAGTACACGGGAATGTTGTGCGTGGACCCTCACGTTCTAATCCAGGGTGTTCTCATTACTACTCCCTTTTCGCTCCATGGTCCTGGCCTGCCCTTCACTGTGATTCCAACCTGATGCCAGGCTAGTAAGATACACAGAACCCAAATTCAGCAGTCCTCTGGCTTTGCTGCTTATTCTAACCTTTGTTCCAAGTCCTTTAGCCTTGGGCATAAGCTCCCCTCTGGAGCTGAGTTTCTACAGTTGTCGCTTCGTTTCTGAAGAACTAGACTTTTGCTTAATCCCTTGGAAGCTGAGTTCCTGCCTAGATGATTAGAAAATTATCTGGATCTCTGCTCACTGCAAGGGCTCCAGACTGGAAACCACCGCAGGGAGCCATGACGACCAGCATAACTATCCAGGTGGTTAAAATACTGACACAGCTACTATCCTGACATGCCGGTGTTTCCTCACACTTCCCATCCACCTGGAGGCCCTCCAGGCCCTCTCTCCAATACGTCCTCTCAAGAGTTAATGGTCTGCCCAGCAGGGTCTTCTAGGCACTGGTTCCACAGCCATGGTCAGCCTCAATTCTGATTGGTCTTTGTTCCCAGTTGGTTGTCAAACATTTCTCGAAGAGCAGCTCTGCATACAAGCCTTTAGTGTCTTTGCTGATTGGGTAATGGTTTTTTAGCTCTATTATTTCTTTGCAGCTGGGATGTTTGCTTTCCATTTACTCCATGAATCTTGACTGTTCAGCTCTGGGGACTATTATTATCCAACTCTGGGTTTTAGATTTCAGTTTCTATTGATGTCCAGGATTTTTATAATATCTATTGCATCCATCTGACAGATTTTTTAGGTTTGATTAATGTCACTAACTCCTTATTGCTGGAAAGACTCTGAAATTATGGACACCTTTTAAAAGCCTCGATTTGGGGCACCTGGGTGGCTCAGTGGGTTAAAGCCTCTGCCTTCGGCTCAGGTCATGGCCCCAGGGTCCTGGGATCAGTCCTGGGATCGGTCCTGGGATTGAGCCCCGTGTCAGGCTCTCTGCTCAATGGGGAGCCTGCTTCCTCCTCTCTCTCTCTGCCGGCCTCTCTGCCTACTTGTGATCTGTCAAATAAATTAAAATAAAATAAAATAAAATAAAATAAAAGCCTCGATTTTTACCAGCTGTTAGTCCCAGGCTTTTTTTTCCCCCCTTAAGATTATTTATTTATTTATTTGCCAGACAGAGATCACACCGAGCAGAGCGCCCAATGCAGGGCTCCTCCCCAGGACCCTGGGATCATGACCCGAGCCAAAGGCAGAGGCTTTAACCCACTGAGCCACCCAGGTGCCCCAGTCCCAGGCTCTTGAATCAATCCTATTCTACACTATATTTATAAGAAATAATATTTTTTAAACATTTTAAATGTTAAAATATGCTTAAATTCTTTAAGCTAAATAAAAGTTTATCTCATGTCCATTATTAAAAAATAAAATTTCTGGTTAAAATTTAGGTCTTCTCTTTAAAAGCTATAATAATTAAATTGTACACCCTTAAATTGAGTTTATCTGTATTATTTTCCTAATAACAGTATTTCCATACTGTTAAAAATCAAGACAATTTGACAAAATTGGTCAAATTCACACTCCACCTCTACAAAAGGTGGCAACTTTTATGTTGCAAAACACATAAAAAAAAAAGTGCCTGGGTGGCTCAGTCGATTAAGTGGCTGCCTTCGGCTTGGGTCATGATTTCAAGGTCCTGGGATTGTACCCCACATCACACTCCCTGCTCAGTGGGGATCTGCTTCTCCCTCTCCCTCTGCCTGCTGCTCTGCCTGCTTGTGCACTCTATCTGTCAAATAAATAAATAAAATCTTTTAAAAAATTAATTTAAAAACTACATTAATTAAAAAACACATACTAGGTTTTTCCATCTTATTTGGGTCATTATTCCACCACATAGAGAACTAATAGTTGTTACAAGTTATGTAATTCATAATCCACCTTTTTAAAGTATATTGGTGCTTTTCTTGTAAGGAATCTTGTAAGAAGGGGGTTGCAAGATAAATTCATAAGGGAGAACATTTAAACCAGAAGAAATTCAAAAGGGTGCATATTAAGTTTTTTTCAGAAAGGAAAATCAAGGACATTTTTAAAAAGATTTTATTTATTTATTTGACACAGAGAGCGAGAGAGCTCAGGTAGGCAGAGCAGCAGGCAGAGAGAGGGGTGTGGCGGGCGGGGGGAGTGGGGCCCCCCGCTGAGCAGAGAGCCCAATGTGGGACTTGATCCCAGGACCCTAAGATCATGACCTGAGTTGAAGGCAGAGGCCACTGAGCCACCCAGGTGCCCCAAGGACATGTTTTAAATTAGAAGAGAAGAAATCCTTGTGAAAATGTATTAATCTCTGTGAAATGTGTTAATCTGTGCTAGCAAAACAAGGACAAAAATCCAAAAAGAAGACATGGGATACAAGAACACAGTAACTATCCATGACTCCAGTGAGGAACAATGTCAAGATGCGGCCGATTTGGAAGGCATCTATCTCCAGAGGACATAAGTCAGTGGGCTCCCTGAATTCAAAGAATGGAAGTATTTCATGCTATGGATGGGTAAAAGAGGCACATATGTCTTCTCTTCAGTAGGGAAAAAGGAAGGCAATGGAGATTTGTCAGAAAAACAAGTAAAACAAAATCTCAAGAAAGCCATGGTCCAGATATGAAGTAGACTAAAATGTGGCTTGATTTTGATCATGATGGAATTCAAGGAAAGGGACATTTTCTCGTAAGTGGTAGAGGAAGGGGTCAAAAAGTGGACTCGTGACAGGAAATGTTGTCCTAGTGCAGCACTTGTTTCCACACTGAGTAATGTTTACATTGTGATAACAGAGCAAACGCTGCTTACTGCCATTCAAAGTCTAGAGCTGATGAGGGACAAAACACTGAATATTGTTTATAGTTACAGAAGAGAATGTAGTTGCCATTAACCTTGATGTCATAAAATTAAAAGATAGAAAGCAAAAGTGAGGCTGACAGAGGTTGGTTGGAAGGACAGAAGGACAGGTGGGTGTGGTAACAGCTTCGTCTTACCTACAGGGGAGACAAGAGCGATGTAAAAAAAAAAAAAAAAAAGCTGATGGAACAAGGAACAGTAGCTTATCTTAAGTTATAAAGACTTTCAATATAAGAACTAAAAATAATATACTAAAACTGGAGGGGAGAGAGAATAGCTTAAGTCGTTAAATCTTTACCTTTCAAAGGTAGGAGTAAAGGTCTGCAATTGATACATCAAGAAATATTAACATAGGAGGGGCACCAGGGTGTCTCAGTCAGTTAAGCGTCTGCCTTCGGCTTGGGTCATGGTCTCAGGGCCCTGGGATCGAGCCCCACATCGGGGTCCTTGATCAGCAGGAAGCCTGCTTCTCTCTCTTTCTCTCTGCCTTTGCTCCCACTGCTTGTGCTCTCTGTCAAATAAATAAAAATTTTTTAAAAAAGGAAATATTAACATAGGAATATTATTTAGTTATAAAGATGACTATGTGAAAACAAAAATGAATTGCTGTAGAGAAGCAGTACTGGAATGAGTGGGGAAGGAGCAGTAGAGGGGCCGTGGCTTTTTATTGTAAGTCCTCTGGACTGGTTAATTTTTTTTTTTTTTTACTAAATATTAATTTAATTCCTAAAACTGTTAATAAAAATAAAAGTGCATTAAATTACAAATGGGCATAATAATTTTTGTTCTTAACATATCAGATGTGGGGGTGCCTGGGTGGCTCAGTGGGTTAATCCTCTGCCGTCGGCTCAGGTCATGATCTCAGGATCCTGGGATCGAGCCCTGAATCGGGCTCTCTGCTCAGCGGGGAGCCTGCTTCCTCTTCTTTCTCTCTCTGCCAGGACCCTGGGATCATGACCTGAGCCGAAGGCAGAGGCTTGAACCCACTGAGTCACCCAGACACCCTAGCTTCTCCATTTGGGGGCACCTTCAAGCTTATGCTCCTGGGGAGTAGAGCAGTGATAAGTAACTTCCTACTACTTCGTTTTGCTCAAGCACAAAATAAGCAAAGGAGGACGGGGAGAGATTTATCCTCTCTCATTTGTTGGGACAAGTTGTTTTGCCCTAACAGCTTTAAAATTTTGCACAGCATGTAAACACTTACAAGGCTGGATTCTTTTTTTTTTTAAGATTTTATTTATTTATTTATTTATTTGGGAGAGAGAGAGCAAAAGTAAGAGGAGAGGCAGAGGGAGAGGGAGAAGCAGACTCCCCACTGAGTGGGGAGCCCGAGGCAGGGCTCCATCCCAGGACCTTGAGATGATGACCTGAGCTCGAGATAGACGGTTAACTGTTTAACCAGCTGAGCCACCCAGGTGCCCCACAAGGCTGGATTCTTGTCCATGTATTGAATATCATTTGAATTTTTTGTTTTAAATGAGATTTCCCAAGACATGTCTAAAATGTCATTGAAAATCCTTTCATTATACAAGAAGCCACAAAAATTTTCTTTCATACTCAATCTCCATTGGATATTGCTTGTTCTTCACTTTCCTGTATCCTAGTTTATCTATAATCTTTTTTTTTTGGTCTGAATTTTTTTTAATTTTTAAATTTTCAAAATTACTTTTCAGTGTACTAGAATTCATTGTTTATGCACCGTACCCAGTGCTCCATGCAATACATGCCCTCCACAATACCCACCACCAGGCTGGCCCAACTTCCCACCTTATCTATAATATTATATAAAAATCTCTCCCTTGCTATATTTTGAAACAAGGGTGGGACACTTACTAGGTAGCTAGCAATGAACTTCTGGTCCAGTTTTAGTGCATACATAAATGAGAGGAAAACCATAAATAATATTCATAAAATAAGAGCAGCACAAATTTTTGATTGATTAAACAAATATATGTTGAATATTTATTATGTACTAAGCACAAACTAGCTGATAAAATTCTATACCAAGATGGGACTAGAAACATTATCCTTACTAGCACTTTAACTGCTTGACATTTTAGAAAATGTATTCACTTTGTGTAGGATTTCTCATCTTTGGCACTATTGACATTTTGGACCAGAGAAGTCTTTGTTGTAGGAGGCTGTCCTATGGATTGTAGGTTTATTTAGTAGAATCTCTGATTTCTCTCTCTCTCTCTCTCTTTTTTTAAGATTTTATTTATTTATTTGACAGAGAGAGATCACAAGTAGGCAGAGAGGCAGACAGAAAGAGAGGAGGAAGCAGGCTCCCCACTGAGCAGAGAGCCTGATGTGGGGCTCGATCCCAGAACCCTAGGACCATGACCTGAGCCAAAGGCAGAGGCTTTACCCCACTGAGCCACCCAGGCGCCCCGCATCTCTGATTTCTAACACTAGATGCCAGTAATAATCCCTCCCCTTTTCACCTTCCTTTCACCCACTGGTGACACCCCAACATGTCTCCAGACTTTGCAAAATATCCGCTAAAGGCAAAATTGTACCTGGTTGAGGATCATTGAGTGTGATTGTATTTGAAAATTAGAACTTATTTAATTTTAGACCCTATGGTGCCAACTTTGTCTACTGCTTACATGACGAATTTGTCTTGCACATCCGAACTTGAGAAGTACAAACCATGATGGGCTCTGAGTCTTAGAGAGGACAAATGAAATTATTAGCTCTGCAATTGATGGCATTTTCAATTAACATATGAATGGTAGAACAAAAATGATATTTTTAGCTTACAGGGGTCTATCTTAAACCATACATGGCTGATAAAAAAAATGTGGAAATCTAAGTTCTAGGATTTCTCTTGAGTTAACCAGATGGTGTGCTTATCATCTGCCTACAAAAATCTTTCCATTCTTTTCAAATAAAAAGCTATTTTTTACTTTCCACTTCAAGATCATATGTTTTTCAATTCTTTCCAAGTGGAAAAAAATACAGGCTATGTTGGACTCTAAAATAAACTATCACAAGTCCTGGGATTCCTGGGACTTGTGACCATCTAAGGAGAATGCCACTTATGTTCATGATCTTTAACCTCACATTCTTGTATCTTCACATCCCGTAGGTTTCTAATCTATCCTTATAATGGCAGCAAAGCCACATATACTTATGTGACAGACAATATCTAAGCTTTTTTACATACATTAAAATTTTTTCCCCTTTACTGATGTATAATTGACACACAAAAACTGCACATATTTAATGTATAGTTTGATGAGTTTGCACATATGCATACACCCATGAAACCATTACTATAATCAAGGTAATAAATCAATTTCAGAGAGAAAAGTTGCAAAAATAAGACAAAGAGCTCCTTAATATCTTTTACCCAGATTTGCCAATTGTTAACATTTTAAAATTTATTATATTATATATATTTAATTAATTAATTAATTTGGCAGACAGAGATCATATGTAGGCAGAGATGCAGGCAGAGAGAGAAGGAGAAGCAGGCTCCTCACTGAGCAGAGAGTCTGACGCGGGCTCGATCCCAGGACCCCGGGATCATGACCTGAGTCAAAGGCAGAGGCTTTAACCCACTGATCCACCCAGGCACCCCACCAATTTTTAACATTTTACCTTTACTTCTCCCTATTCCCTTCATATGTATCTATAATATGTAATTTTTTTCTTGAACCATTTAACAGTAAGTTACATTCTATTATTTTATCTTTAAATACCTCAATAGTGAGTTTTTCCTAAAGTCATAGAAACTGTAATTGATGTAATACTATTATCTAATCTATCTAAACATTCAGGTTTCAACATTTGTTCGAAAAATGTCTTCTTAATCAGAAGAACATTCGAGACTATGTGTGCATTCAATTGTCATGCTTCCTTAGCATCCATTCATCTGGCAGTTTCTCAGCCTTTCTCTGTGGTAAATGGCACTGATATTTTTGAAGAGCACAGGTCAGTTGTGTTGTGGACAGTCCCTCAGTTTGGACTTGTCTGATAGCTCCCCATGAGTAGATTCAGACTAAGTCATTTGGCAAGAATACACAGAAGTGATGTTGAGTTTTTTGTTGTTGCTGTTCGGTTTTTTCTTTCCTTTTTTTTTTTTTTTTTCCGATGCTGAGTTCTCATCAGTGCTTCAAAAGGCATATAATATTGGTTTGCCCCACTATTAATAACATTACCTTTAATATTGGTTAAGTTGGTATCAAACAAATTTCTCCAACTGTCAAGTTATTAGTTTACTCCTTTTACTTAATAGGTGTCTTGTGGAAAGATGGTCTGAGACTATGTAAATATTATTATTCCTCAAACTTTCATCCACTAGTTTTAGCGTCCATAATTATTACTATTATGGTTGCCAAATGATGCTTTCTTATTCCCTCATTTCTTCCACATGACTTTCTACTTTAAAAAATGAACTTTCTCTTTATCTCTAACTTTACCATTGTGGCCATGTTCTTTTTTTTTTAAAAGAGAGAGAGAAAGAACAAGGGGGGAGAGGCAAGAGAGAATCTTTTTTTAAAAGATATTTTAGAGAGACAGAGTGTGACTCTCTAAAAGTGGGGTGCGTTTGATTGCATGGCCTGAGCTGAAATCAAGAGTAGGATGCTTAACGGACTAAGCCACCCAGGCACCCCATGGCCCTGTTCTTTACTCAATAGGTTATATCCCTTTTTGTTTGTTTGTTTGTTTTTGATGTTCAAACTATTCCAGATTTGGTCGATGAGAGCTCCTTCAAACAGGTTCCTGTGACTTTGACATAGCACAAAAAGATGTTCCAGGGTCATCTTGTATTTTCCCTGCCTCAGACCTTGCAACCATTTCTTCAAGGAGTCTTGGTTCTTTTTAATGGAGAATGGAATTTAGGAGCCAACATCCCGATACTTTGTACACTCAAGGCTACTGGGCTGTATGAGCAAATGGGAAATAGACATATTTATATACACACATGCATACATACACATACACATATTTATATACACACATGCATACATACACATACATCATTTAATTATCATATCCCACCATATAGTATTTCCCGATCATTATAATCCTATAGAGTAGCTACTACTTTTATTATTTTCATTTTACAGTTCAAGAAACCGAGCCACAGAAGTTAAGTAACTTGCTGAATGTCTCCCAGGTAAGTGATAAGGGTGAGATTGGAAATTGGGTGGTCTGGTGGTCAAATATTTTAGCATAAATATTTGAGGATAAAAGTATTCTCAGAGTTGAGAAGAAAGTTTATACTTTATAATCTAAAATGCTTATGGGTTGACTTTAATGTCATATCTGTTTTCCATCGGGGGAAGAAGGGAGTAGGGAAGGTACTGTTGACCTGTGAATCAAATCCACGTTTCAGACTTGGTACAGAATTTTCTCTTACCTCAGAAAAAGTAAAAGTATGCAGTTGTGCTAAATTTACTATGCCTGGTTCTCTCTTCCCCAAGGATGAGTTCAGTCCTTTAAGCATTTGCAGGCCCTCATGGAAATGGGCTTCTGGTGAGCCTGTCCAGCAATCCTGTAAATGTGCTCAGACTTCATCTCGGGCTAAACCGAGGCTCCATCTCCTGCTGCTTATTCACACTTCAAGGTATGCAGGAAAAGTAAGAAGATTAGTGTATTTTTTAAAGTGGAGCATGAAGAGGATCATGGATGTTTAGAGAAATTTATTACTTTAAAAATGAATTGGGGGCGCCTGGGTGGCTCAGTGGGTTAAGCCGCTGCCTTCGGCTCAGGTCATGATCTCAGGGTCCTGGGATCGAGTCCCGCATCGGGCTCTCTGCTCA
Organism: Mustela nigripes; assembly: GCF_022355385.1. Taxonomy (NCBI): domain Eukaryota; kingdom Metazoa; phylum Chordata; class Mammalia; order Carnivora; family Mustelidae; genus Mustela; species Mustela nigripes. Next base: position 26,063,737 of record NC_081563.1, on the reverse strand, counting down.
GCAGGGAGCCTGCTTCCCTCTCTCTCTCTGCCTGCCTCTCTGACTACTTGTGATTTCTCTCTGTCAAATAAATAAATAAAATCTTTAAAAAAAAATGAATCGGGAAATACTGTATGGTGGGATATGGGAAAGTTTTTATTATCTATCCAGAGAACATTTGCCTTGCTCATGATTATGTTTCTCTAAAGGAAGCAAAAATATTAAGAATGACTTGTGGGACTCCTGGGTGGCTCAGTGGGTTAAAGCCTCTGCCTTTGGCTCAGGTCATAATCCCAGGGTCCTGGGATCGAGTCCCACATCGGGCTCTCTGCTCAGTGGGGAGCCTGCTTCCTCCTCTCTCTCTGCCTGCCTCTCTGCCTACTTGTGATCTCTGTCTGTCAAATAAATAAATAAAATCTTAAAAAAAAAAAAGAATGACTTGTAAGCCAAGCTGAATTATGATCAGAAAGATAGATTTATATCATGACACCAGTGTGAATTTATCCTTGGAAGATACTATAACAGCAAAAGGAACGATGTTGAACATACATTAGACATATACCCTAAACTTTGGAAGTGATATGAAAAATTTTATTATTTTTTTTAAAGATTTAATTTATTTATTTGACAGAGACAGATCACAAGTAGGCAGAGAGGCAGGCAGAGAGAGAGAGAGAGAGAGAGAGAGGAGGAAGCAGGCTCCCTGCTGAGCAGAGAGCCCGATGCGGGACTCGATCCCAGGACCCTGAGATCATGACCTGAGCTGAAGGCAGAGGCTTAACCCACTGAGCCACCCAGGCGCCCGAAAAATTTTATTTTTTATTTAAAAGATTTTATTTACTTATTTATCACAGAAAGAGAGAGAGAGAGAGAGAGAATATGAGTGCACAGAAGCAGAGAGGAGGGTCAGAGAGAGAGAGAGAAGCAGACTCTCCACTGAACAGGGAGCTCAATGTGGGGCTAGATCCCAGGACCCTGAGATCATGACCCGAGCCAAAGGCAGACACCCAACCGACTAAGCAACCCAGGCTCCCCCAAAAGAGTTGTCTTTTAGAACAAGATTAAAGCACACATGAAAGAAAACTGACATTTAACTATACTAAAGTTTTAAAATTCTATACATTCAAATATGCCATAAGCAAAATAAAAAGACAAGCTGCAGATTGGAAGAATATACTTGCAAATGTAAGCCAACGACAAGGAATTCGTTGTTTTTTTTTTTTAACATTTTTATTTATTTGAGAGAAGGAAAGAGCATGCACACAAGTCGGGGGAGGGGGCAGAGGGAGAGGGAGAAGCAGATTCCCTGCCGAGCAGAAAGCCCGATGCCTGGTTTGATCCCAGGACCCTGAGATCATGACTTGAGCCAAAGGCAGAGGCTTAACTGACTGAGCCACCCAGGCGCCCCAAGGAATTAATTTCTTGAACACATAAAGAACTCCTATAAATCAGTATCAAAAAAAGACAACCCAATATTGTAAAATAACAATAATGATGATGACGACAGAGAGTATGATCAAGCACAAGAGCCCTTTACAGAATAGGAAACCAGAACAGCTAACAAGCATATGAAAAATGCTCCACTTCATTGGTAATCAGGGACATTAAAACCACAATGAAATACCATTACATTGGCAAAAGCTAAGAATTCTGGACATGTTAAGCATTGGTAAAGATGTGAAGCAAAAGGTAAGCTGGTGTATGGGCGTCTCAACTATGGAGACCAATTTACGGCTGATAATGAATTAGGTGTTCATGCCCTAGGATCCAGCAATTCTACTCCTAGGTCAAGTTTCCTGTAGAGAAATGTTCCTTCAGTCAACAAGGCACTATGGAAAAGAATGTTCATAGCTACATCGTATGTAATACCTAGTAATACATACTTGGTTACAAGCTACCCCATCCACTGGAGAAAGGGTGAGTAGGATGTGGTTTACTCATTCAAGGAAATTCTCTACAGCAGCGAAAATGTGAATCTGCAGCTGTCTCCCCACAGATGAAGCTGGATGCAGAGGAATACGCACCCGAAGATACTACCAACATACAAACTTAAAACACACAAAACAATCATACATACACTGCTCAAGGATACATACATATGTAGTAAAATTGTAACGAAATGCATGGAAATGAGAACCACAAAATTTAGGAAGAGTCTTCATTTCTGTTGGGAGGAAAAGTAAGGAAAATATGATTATGGAATACAAACTGTTAGTAATGCTTTACTTCTTAAACTTTAGTTTTTATTTTTTTAAAAGATTTTTAATTTATTTGACATAGTGGGAGAGAGCGTGAGAGAAAGCACAAGCAGAGGGAGGAGCAGAGGGAGAGGGAGAAGCAGGCTCCCCGTTGAGCAGGGATCCCGACATGGGGTTCAATCCCAGAACCTCGTGATCATGACCTGAGCTGAAGGCAGAACCACCCAGGACCCTGTATTTTTTTTTTTTTAACACAGGTGCTGATTACATTAATGTGCACATCTTTTTTTGTCTATGTCTCATAGTATATTTAAAAGAAACATCACCTTTGTCTTATTTTCCTGACTAACTTCTCATGATAGAAACGTATTTCATCATTTTGATAGAGAGGTATCACCTATTTTCCAATCAAGACTTTATGTTCCAGAATTGGGGTTCTTCCCCACTGGTTATTTGTAGAGAGTGGGGTATGATGCAGCTCCTTTGTATTTCAGGGGTTGTCATGGAAGAAAATTCTTCCAGTACTTTGTTGAAAAGGAATTAACCTGGTGATGACGATGGAACAGGGATGTGGAAGATCTGGTGCTTGGGATGGAAAAAGGAGTAGCCTGGTTAGAATAAAAGGAGTCCCAGGGACTGGGAAAGGGATTGGGTTTGGGGGAGTTTTCTTAAGAGGGCTGGATGTGTCAGGACACCTTGGTTAAGTATCTGACTCTTGATTCTGGCTCAGGTCATGATCTCAGGGTTGTGAGATCGAGCCCCACACTGAGCACACCCTGGGTGTGGAACCTGCTTAAGATGATCTCTCCTTCTCCCTGTGGCCCTTTCCACTTCCAAAAAAAGAAGAAGAAGAAGAAGAAGAAAAGAGGTTTGGATGTGTCTCTTTAATGTGTCTGTGTCCAGAGTGGCCAAGGCTGGCATAAGTGCAGGGCCCTGAGAGCAAAGTGGAGGTTTCTGTGCTGTGCCAGCCTGTGGTCAGTGGGAAGATGGCAGTGAGGGCATTTGATGAACTTTTCAGAGCAACAGGGCCTGATGAACGACCACCCCCCAACAACAGCATTCTCTAAAAGAAGCAATGGGAACAATGGAAAACTCAAAAAACCACAGAAGAAAGATCCTTGGCAGCCAGTAAGATCAGGGGTTCTCGTAAGATCCAGTGAAGGGGTTAGAAAATCCCATATTCCACCCATACTGGAAGTCCTTTAGCCAGGCCTGAGGAAGCTCAAGGTTAGATTTAATTTAGAAAAACAGAGAAATATGATGTTTCTTGCACCTTAATGAATACACATTAAATTAGTATTAGAGAGCTACCACACTGAATAAGCAAAGGCTGGAGATTATTAGGAAAAGGTCCAAATACAGAGAAGATAGTGCACACTTAGAAGGTAACAGGAAGGAAACAGCTAGGAGTCTCTTTTTCCTAGTTTCTCAAGGGAAGAAAATAACCTCCAAAGCACCAGGCCAGACCAATAGTAAAACAAGAAAATTTAGGTTCATAATAAGAGAACTTGTGTAACCAACGTGTTAGATAAACCAATCAGCTGGGCATCGCTGTGATTCAGCTTCCAAAAAATAAACCCCGTAGCCAACTGAAGCCAGACTTCCGAGAGTCAGATGACCAGAGAGAAAGAAATCCCACTGTGTGCCAGTTAGAAAACATCCAGGTTTGAGGAACAGTAAGTAGCCAAAAAATACTCAGGAGTGAGTGGAGCTTTCAGGTAACCATATTCTGTGACAAGCTGTTCACAAGTATGATAACACACTTACAGAAAGATTTGCATTCCCTATGCTTTAAAAAGGTAAATGTTATATAACTATTTTCTCTAATATAGGTTTCTGAAAATCAATGAACACTAAAGTATACTTAGAATAAGATTGTACAAAAGTTACTTTAAAAATCCATGTTTTAAGACTATGAACAGGAAAGAAAGCATATTGGGGTTCTCCAGAGAAATAGAACCAATAGTAAATATATAAATGTATAAATATATATATGTATAATACATATGCAAAGAATTTTATTATAAGGAATTAGCTCACATGGTTAGAGGCTGACAAGTCCAAAGATACGCAGGTTAAGTAGGCAGGCTGGAGATGCAGGAGAGTTCCAGTCCAGATGCTGGCAGGCTTGAAACCCAGGAAGAGTTGAGTCCAGAGGCAGGAAAAAAAAAGATGTTCCAGCTCGAAGGCAGTCAGCCATGAGGAATTTCTCTCTTGGGGGGTGGGAAGGAGGGTCAGCTTTTTTGTTGTATTCAGGTCTTCAGGTTGACGCCCACTCACCTTATGGAGGGCAATCTGTTTTACTCGGTCTACTTATTTGAATATTAATCTCATCCAAAACACTCATAGAAAACCCCCAAATAATGTTTGATCAAATATCTTTTAGTAAGGCCAAATTTCTTTTTTTTTTTTTAAGATTTTATTTTTTTTATTTGACAGAGAGAGAGGGAACATAAGCAGGGGGAGTGGGAGAGGGAGAAGCAGGCTTCCCGCCAAGCAGGGACCCTGACTTAATCCCAGGACCCTGGGATCATGACCTGAGCTGAAGGCAGATGCTCAACGACTGAACCACCCAGCTACCCAGTAAGGCCAAATTTCTAAAAATATTTTCATATTTTTAGAACCATCCAGGGGAACCATCCAGGGGCGCCTGGGTGGTTCAGTGGGTTAAAGCCTCTGCTTTCGGCTCGGGACATGATACCACGATCCTGGATGGAGCTGCATCCGGCATTCTGCTCAGCAGGGAGCCTGCTTCCTCCTCTCTCTGCCTATTTGTGATCTCTGTCAAATAAATAAATAAATAAATAAAATCTTAAAAAATATATTCATATTCTAAATGTTTGCTCTGATTTCCAGATTTCGAATAAAGAAACCAAGCGAGGCTTGGTATGATTTTCAAATCACCTTTGTAGTTCTGAAACTATAGCCTGCCTTTGAAGCCAAAACGTAAATCCAATTACCATTATTATCATAATTCTGAGCTCTTCTGATATTAACTTTCTCAGAAAATTTTACCTTTGTTTGTAAATTTATGATAGTAAATATACAGTTTATTGGGAAAATAAAGTGATTCTTTTTTTATATCTTTACTGCATTATTTAGACATACTCAAGTGTACTGACTTTTGCCAATTTAAGACACCTAGAAGTTTTTCTAAACTTTGGCTATAATTTCGGATTTCTTCTCTAGCATTTCATAATACTGTCTGTTCAAAATGCAATATAGTTCTTATTGGAATCATATTCCTTGGAACGCCTACAATAAAGTTTGGTATTTTCCCCCAAATGTTACTTTCAGCTCCACAGCAGCAATGAAAGCCATTAAACTATTTTAAAAATGTGATATTTTGCCTTTTAAGTAAATTACAGAGACACTTTTATGTGTAACAATTGAAGCTTTGAGGTAATGATTGAAATTTACATTCTTCTTTTTGTCAGATATGTTTTATAAGTGAGACCATAAGTCTAAATTACAAAGTCTGTATTAATAAGTTTTATTAAACATTTCATGCCTAAAATTTCTTCTTTGTACTTAACATTAGCACACAGTAGTTGGTATTAACAATGTGAATGGTACTTTTAAAATATTTTTTCTTTGATCAATTGGAACTCTCAGGTGAAACTTATATAAAACACTACTTCAAATTCCTTATTGTTGAAAATGATATATGGTCTTTTTAATCTTCTCATTGATGACTGCAAATCTTTGAACTATGAGCTTTAAGCAAGAATGATTGCTTTTTGGTTGAAGTCTGAGTTAGCACTTTCCAACTTCAGCACATTTCTGATCACTGTTTGCATTCATCCTTCACATCACCTGCAAAAAGTCGTGTTTTCATTTCAGAAATGAAAATCACTTGTTTTATTTTATATTAATTCTTACACAGTATCCAAAGACATTTCAGGATGTTTCAAGAAATGTTCTAAGCTAAAGTTCATTATCATATTTTTCCACAGTTTTAGAACGTGAACATTTATGACATTTAAAAGAAATGTTAAGAAGCTTACCAACATTTTGCTGACACTTCTTTCTGGGTGTTTCTCCCCCCCCTCTCCAATTTACAAGGTTCAAACACAGTATCCTTATAGAAAGTATGCATGTGGGGTGCCTGGGTGGCTCAGTCATCAGGTGTCTGCCTTCGGCCCAGGTCATGATCCCAGGGTCCTGGGATTGAGCCCCACATCGGGCTCCCTGCTTAGTGGGAAGCCTGCTGCTCCCTCTCCCATTCCCCCTGCTTGTGTTCTCTCTCTCACTGTCTGTCAAATGAATAAATAAAATCTTTAAAAACAAGTATGCATGTTACAAGTGTACAGCTTGATAAATTTTCACAAACTGAACACACCCATATAATTACCACCCAGATTAAGAAATAGAACAGCATCCTAGATGCCTAAATCCTGAACCCTCTTTCAGTCACTTCCTCCCCACCAGAGAGTAACCAACATCCTGTTTTTGTACTTTACATAAATAGAACCATAAAGCATGTATTATTTTGTGTTTGGCTTCTTTGGCTAAGCATTCAGTTTTTGAACTCATCTGTGATTTCACATGTAGTTCTAGACCTTTCAATCTAATTATATTCTATTGTGTGAGAGTGCCAGAATGTGTCTATTTGTGTTGTTTCCAGTTTTGTGTGTTATTAATGGTGCTGTTATACTTACTTTGACCAATATAGTACCTAATAACCACAGGTGCTCCTTAAGTTTAAATAAAATTAAGTTGAAGATGAGGGGCTCCTGCCTGATTCAGTAGGTAGAGCATGGGACTCTTGATCTAAAGGTCGTGAGTTCAAGTGCTCATGTTGGGCAGAGAGCTTACTCAAAAAAATAATAGTAACTTTCTCAGTTGATTTAGTCACATTCCAAGTACTCAAAACCCACACACCTGCTGTGTAGATAACAAAGACTATAGACTACTTCCATCATTGTGCCAAGTTCCATCACACAGTGCTGAATTCATGTGTTGGTGTGCATACGGAATTGCTGGGCCACAGGATATGCACATGTTCCAGTGTCAAAAAGTTTTGGGGTATCCATTATTTATATTTTGTTATAAATTCTCCTATTTTTTTAAAAAGACTTTATTTATTTGACAGATAGAGATAACAAGTAGGCAGAGAGGTGGGGGGGGGTGGAGAGAAGAAAGCAGGCTCCCCGCTAAGCAGAGAGCCCGATGCGGGGCTCGATCCCAGGACCCTGGGATAATGACCTGAGCCGAAGGCAGAGGCCTCAATCCACTGAGCCACCCAGGCGCCCCATAAATTCTCCTATTTTAAAATACTAAATGTATTTACTTCTCGCCTAAGAATTACAACGCACTAAAAGTAAAACCAAATTAAAACCAAACTATTTAGAAGTAGCAATTGCTGGGGCATGAAAAGTTTCACAGGTCAAGCAAAATGTAGCAACATTATTTACCAAGACAAAGACCATGCCAAAAATGTTGCAAATGTTTCTCCTATGCCATTACAACAAAAGGTCCATTACCAATGAATGTCACAATAGGACTAATAAATCTTTACCAGGATTTACCTAATTAACTTCAGTGCTAATGTAGTAAAGTAATACTACTTACCAATGCTAGCATGCATTTCAATATTTCAGCAATTTAGACAGCCATGCTCATGTTTATCAGTTAAATCAGATCTGCACATAATCTGAACTAACACTGGATATTACCAATCTTTTTAAGTTTAGGCAATCAGAGGGGCCAATGTTGCTACTGTTTAAACTGCATTTAATCACAAATGAATTTGTACATTTGTACATATGCATTGGTCTTATTTTTAAATCATTTCTCCCCTCTTGGATTGCTCATTTATATCCCCTGCTCACTTTAATTATATTCTTTTACTATTACATATTACATAATACATAATTGCCCTTATATATCCTTTGAACATTTTAAATAACTAGTTAATATTTTTTTATTAAGGAAATTAGTCATTTGTCTATGTAAGTCTTATAAACATTTCTCCTCAACTTGTAATTTATCTTTTTTTTTTTTTTAAGATTATATTTACTTGAGAGAGAGACCATACAAGAAGGGAGTACGGCAGAGGGAGTGGGAGAAACAGGTTCCTGACTGAGCAGGAAGCCCAGACACACCTTGATCCCAGGACCCAGGGATCATGACCTAAGCCTAAGGCAAACGCTTAACTGAGCCACTATCCTTATGTATAGAATAATTTTAAATGCCATGTAGCCAACTTTCTTAATCTCTTCCTTTTTGGTTTTTGTGTTTTATGCCATCATGCTTTGAAAACCTTAATTTCTCAAAGAATTCTATGAAAAATTAAATCCTGTTTTTTTTTCTTGCTTTTGTTTTTAAAATATTTGATAGATCTGTAACTTACTTTGGCATAAAAAGTGAGGTGCAGATCCAGCTTTGTATCTTTCCAAGTGGCCTGCCATGTCTTTCTAAGACACTGCTATTTACCTACCTGGCATCCATTTTCCCTTTACTAACAGAACTGTGACTTTGTTTAGAGCAAGTAATTTACCCAGCTTAAAATAGCATCCCAGACTCTTGCAGCAAGGGTATCCAAGGGATGCAGCTCTATACCAAGATATAAGGGGAAGTCATGGAGTGCCATTTCTAAATAAGGGCAACTTTGACTGACATGATCATTTTGGCCTCTTTCACCTTTCTTTCTGCTAGGAATCTAGATGTAATACCTAATATGAAGCACCTACCTTGATACAATGAAAATGAAAGCCACACACCCAAAATGGCTCAACAAGAAGATAAAACAGCCTGAGTTATTGATGACATTAAGTTGCCATATTAGTCCTGGATTATATATCCTTGGATTTCTTAAGTGAGAAATATAAACTCCTATTTAATGAAGCCATTGATCATAGGGTTGCTTCTTATAACCACATATGTTCTTATCTGATGCAGTACTCCCACTTATTTAATAATTCATATCCCTCTAATAATTTCTACATTCAACGTGGGGCTCAAACTCACAATCCCAAGGGGGTGGCTCAGTTGGCTAAGCATCCAACTCTTGCTTTTGGCTCAGGTCATGATCTCGGGATCCTGGGATGGAGCCCCAAGTGAGACTCCCCGCTCAGCATGGAGTGTGCTTGTCTCTCTCTCTCTCTGCTTCTCCCCCTGCTTGCATTCTCTCTCTCACTTTGTCTTTGCCTCTCTCAAGTAAATAAATAAAAATAAAAATAATAATAAAAAAAAAACAAATTCACAACCCGAGATCAAGAGTTGCATGCTTTTCTGACTGGGCTAGCCAGACACCCTGATAATGCATCTTTTTGTATAAATTTGACATGCTACCATTATCATATACTAATTTTCCACATATAATTGGGTCTGTTACTGGAAATGCTATTAATCTAAATTACTTCAGTATTATTAATAGCTAACATATAAGCTAATGTTTATTGAATACCAGGACAATTCAAAGGATGACAACCCTTTGAGCCTTAATCATTTAATATTAATGTGTAGTACTTGAAAGCCTAAAACTAACAGTGGACTTTAAAAAGTGGAAAAGAAAGGATTAAAGGATTAAAAAGGCAAGCAAAGATGTTTCCATTATTTTTATGATGGACTATGGTAAAAGGCAACTACACCTATGCTGCTAAGTGGCAACACTGTTATGCCATGCTGTAATGAAAAACACTAGGTTTGAGGTTTGGAGACAAACTTTTTTTTTTTTTAAATTTTTATAAACATGTAATATATTTTTATCCCCAGGGGTACAGGTCTGTGAATCGCCAGGTTTACACACTTCACAGCACCCACCATAGCACATACCCTCCCCAATGTCCATAACCCCACCCTTCTCCCTACCCCTCTCCCCCCAGCAACCCTCAGTCTGTTTTGTGAGATTAAGAGTCACTTATGGTTTGTGAAGACAAACTCTTAACTGGTCGGTCAACAGTGTTATTTCAGACACTAATTTCCTCATCTGTATAATGAGAAATGATTATACTCATTAGATGATCTCTAAGGTTTTGCCGAACTCTAACACTTTTTTTTTTTTAAAGATTTTATTTATTTATTTGACAGAGATGACAAGCAGGCAGAGAGAGAGAGGGGGAATCAGGCTCCCCACTGAGCAGAGAGCCCGACGACGTGGGGCTCAATCCCAGGACCCCAGGATCATGACCTGAGCCGAAGGCAGAGGCTTTAACCTGCTAAGCCACCCAGGCGCCCCTGACTCTAACACTCTTAAAGACTCATGATTAAGGCTTTGAAATTCACTGGATGTGGATCTGAGTTCAGGATTCAACGATCAGGTTTATGTATGCATTCAAAAAGTACTCGGGATAAACTGATGAACATGTCAGAAAATGTCCTATCCCAGTGAAGCTTGCATTACTGTGGAGAATAACAATAATAATAAAGATGGGAAGTAATAATTTACCTCTGTTAAAATGTGTCGCCTGTCTAAAACAATTTAAAAAATATAAGACTGCATTGTAACACACACACACACAGAGAAGACATAAAACATAACAGCTTAATGATATATGATATTAAAAACCAAACACCCATGAAAGGAGTCCTTCTCATGACTCCAAATACAAACCTTCTCCTTCCCCAGTAAGGGTAACCACTATTAACCTTTTATAGCGGTCACTTTATTTTTTATAAAAATGACTTGGCCAATTGGATTGTGGTAATGGTTGTACAACTATACAAACTTACTAAAAATTATCAAACTGTATACTTACGATGGATGAACTTTGTGGTGTGCAATATTCCTCATTAAAACTGTTTAAAAAAGACTTTGCACCTCAGTATGTATCTCTAAACGCTATTGCTTAATTTTGCCTCTGTTTGAACTTCATATAAATGGAGTAATACAGGGTAAGTTCTTTGGCTTCTCCTTTGTTCACCCATAATGATTGTGAAACTCTCCACGTTACATATGGTTTTAGTCATTCATTTTCATCGTGTAACATTTCATTGTGTTACACCTATATATCCACTCTATGTTGATGGACATGCTGTTTCCAATTTTTGGCTATTATGAATCATGTTACTACGTGCATGTCTCTTGTGGCATATGTATATGCATTTCTGTTGGGTATATATCGAGAATAGAATTGTGTATCTTAGCTTTTAATATTAAAAACACGTTTCTGATACTGTACTTCTTAACAAAAGCCATGACAAGGAAAACATGGCTTAGAATGTCAGATATGGACTACTGCCAATTTAACCTGTTCAATTTCATGAACTACTGAACTTCAGCCAAATGAGTTTTCATTTCCTTCTACATACCTACTATTCTCTGTCTAAATAGTCTTCCCTCCTATCTCTGCCTAGTTGACTTCTTTTTTTTTGAAGATTTTATTTATTTATTTGAGAGAGAGAGACAGCAAGAGAGGGAATACAAGCAGAAAGAGTAGGAGAGGGAGAAGCAGGCTTCTCGCTGGGCAGGGAGCCTGATGTGGGGCTCGATCCCAGGACTCTGGGATCATGACCTGAGCCAAAGGCAGATGCTTAATGACTGAGCCACCCAGGTGCCCCTGCCTAGTTAACTTTTACTTATCCCTAAGATTTTAGCTTGAGCATCATGGCTTTTATTCAATGATAGATTCTCTTGCTTTCTCAGACCTATACTTCTTATTTCTCCACTTGCTGCAATTGTTTTACAACTGTGAAACTAACTGGCGATCTCTCCAACCATACTGCCCCTTAAAGTCAGGGTGTGCATAGGTGGTTTCTGCATCACAGTATCCTTGCACTTAGCACAGCACCAAATAGGTCAAAGAACTCAATAAGTACTTGATGCATATCTACCTTCTCTTCACAGTCAGGGTACCAATTCAAATGTTGTTTCTTCTGAATGTTTTGTTCTTGGGGCCACCACCGATACCATCCTTTGAAAATAAAGTTTTATTATGCAAAAGATTGTCCTAAGTCCCATGGGCCAAAGAAAATTGAATATGAGGGACTTAGCACCTAGACCCATCATCATAGAGAATAATTCTGCATAAAGCTTAGAAAACATGGGAGTGTTTACCATTTGATAAGCATACTATTTAAGTGATACTTCACATAGCAACTGATTAATTTCACAAAGGTGAGCAGGGTCATAATAAAATCAAGCAAAAAGAGGGAATTTCAATCATTTACTTTCAACATAATGTGAACAGCAGCAATCTACTTTTCTATTATTTTTTTTTCTTTATCACCAGAAGACAGATTTCTCCCATAACCAGTCATTCTGTGTAATTAATCCTGTATAAATACTTTGGTATTTTGACATCAGTAAAGTCTGCTTGTTCAGTTTTTAATAAAAATTGCTCAGTGGCAACTATTGTAGAAAATCCAAGGTTTCTGTTCTTGATACATCTAATTTACTTATATTCCAAGTGTTAATTTAACAGAACTATTATAGGTAGCAAAGTTTACTTCCCCACTATATTAATAACCTTCATATGCTCTAATTATAAGTTAAATGTAAAAACTGTACAAAAAGTATTTTTCCTACCAATACCTAACTTATAAGAAAATCTCAGTGACAGCATTTGTATAGCTCCGAATGGTCTAGAAAGGATGTTGAAGAAATTTTTTTCAAGCCCTTGCAAACTATTAATATCTTCTAAGTAAAAACTTGTGGATACTAAAACTGAAAATAACTGAAACTGAAACTAAGTAAAGTTAAAACCAGGGTCACTACCAACATACAGTGTTTAAGACTGGGAATTATTTTACTAGTGCCATTAAAAAAAATTTTGGGGGGGGGTGTCTGGGTGGCTCAGTGGTGGTGCCTCTGCCTTCGGCTCAGGTCATGATCTCAGGGTCTTAGGATCAAGTCCTGCATTAGGCTCTCTGCTCAGTGTGAAGCCTGTTTCCCCCTCTCCGCCTGACTCTCTGCCTACTTATGATCTCTCTTTCTTTCTGTCAAATAAAATCTTAAAATAAATTTTTTTTTAAGATTTTATTTATTTATTTGACAGAGAGAGATCACAAGCAGGCAGAGAGGCAGGGAGAGAGAGAGGAGAAAGCAGGCTTCCCGCTGAGCAGAGAGCCCGATGCGGGGCTCGATCCCAGGACGCTGAGATCATGACCCCAGCCGAAGGCAGAGGCTTTAACCCACTGAGCCACCCAGGCGCCCCCAATTTTTTTTTTTTTTTTTTTTTTTTTTGAGAGAGAGTGTGCATGCATGCAGGGAAAAGGGGTGGAGGGAGAGAGAGGGAACCTCAAGCAGACTCACAGCTGATCTTGGAGCCTGATGCGGAAATTAAGAGTCAGATGCTTACCACAGAGTCACCCAGGAGCCCCTTACTAATGCCACCTTAATCATCCTGACACTCTTTCCTTTAATTAACCTCCAACCATGCTGCAACCTCAGCATATCAAAAGAATTTCAAACGAGAACCCTAACCTTAAGCTTCCGGTATAATAATATGCCGTGTACAGGGAATTCTTTCAGATCACCACACTCCCGAGAGACATGGGTAGTGTCCGAAGTTTATACCAGTCTGTTGCAAAGAAAATATATTCACAAGTGGAACTTTTCTCAGAAAATATCATGATTTGAAGTTCAAAGATCTAAGAATGTCTAGACTTTACTGATGTCAAAATCTTATTTTTGGATTTATTTAAGAAGTGGCAACAGATTCTCAAACATATAAACTATTGCCAGGAAATTATACAAATGAGAAACAATACAGAAACTGTGATTCAGTTTCTTAAGGGAAATTAAAGAAACTGTTTATGAAAGGATGATAAAGCACTATTATTTTACGTTACCAGAGCAGAGAACTGCTTAGGGTGATTTTTAGCTCTATTAAGCCTTATTTCAGTCTGCCATGCCACGCAACCAGAAAGAAATATATTAATACAAGCCTCTTCAACTACAAACAAAGAAAAATTAAAAAAGAATTGTACGGGGGGCGCCTTGTTAGCTAAGTAGGTAGAGCATGCAACTCCTGATCTTGGGGTTGTGAACCCCATGTTGGGTGTAGAGACTACTTAAAAATAAAAATCTTAAAAAAAAAAAATTATATGGAAGATATTATAACTTCAAAATGGCGTCACAATTCCCTAGAGCCTAAAACTGGCTAAAATATACATAAAAATGTAAAAGACAAGTAAATAACAATCATCTTAAAATATTCAACTAGTTTTGCTGAATATGAAAAATACTGTTTTTATTAGTTTGTAGAAGCTTTGTTTTATTCAATGTTTAACTACACTGGAATTTTAAAAAATAAATTTGACTAAATTTTAAATAATAAAAATATCTACTTCATTATTTTAAGTCAATGCAAATTTTCACTAATTTAAAACTCTATATTAGCATTTTAATATTGGGGAATTTTTGGAAACATACATTGTTATATATAAAACTGTCTCATAATAGACCTTACAAATAAGCAAATTTAATAATGGTTCATAAAGCTTTATAAACCTTCCTAACTTGTTTAATACAATGAAAATTATAGATTTTAATTTTTAATCAAAATTTCAATTATTTTACAATCACTTTGAAACAGAAGTAAATATTTCTCATAATTCTCCTTTTAATGATTAACATTTATCATGATTACTACAACTGGTAACACTTAAAAACAGACACACACATACACACACACAACTAGAAGACACAATCTGGCTAGTTCTGTCTTAAAAATACTAATAAACTAATAATTAGGTTGGAATCATGACTTAAAATCAATATGACTTAGAAAATATTATGCTATAAAAACTCAAGGAAAGGACATTGTCATGGTCAGCTTATCACTGTTAGTACTGTACCTTGTACAAATTTACAAGTCATTTCCAAACTGACAATTTGTTTTAACGACCTTGCTTAGCACATGAAGATGTTGGCTGGGCTTGTAACATTATGAACTGTATCTACATAGACCCTGAGCATCAGGGTAGTTCTCACGATTAAATGCTATTATTTTTAAATACCTTTTTAGAACACAAATACCTTATCTTACATCATTAGGGAATAAACATGATCCACATATGTAACCTTTTATTCACATGTTAAAGAAATGACAGCTTAAAAAAATTAAACCATTTTTTGATAGAATGGGTCCCCAAATGCCTTGACTTATTGCTTAGTAAAATATTACCCCCTGGTACCAAACCCCCAGCTTCTTAGGGAAGATTCCAGAGTCAACACCATGTACATCAAATATAATAATTCATTGTAAGAAAGTACTGACTTTAGAAATTCCTTATACGTGACAAATATTTATTTTACAGTTGCTGCATCTGTAGTTATTGATCCTTCCTCATAACTTCATATTATTTTAGGCTCTAGAAATTCTATCCCTCTGGGTGCTTCTATTTGTTGCCCTAAGCTTGTTTAAAAAAATTAGTTTATGTAATTTTCTTATTACTCTACCTCAAAGATAGTTTCTCACTTTTCCTGCAGCTTAAAATAGGTTTTTTTCTTTTCTTTTCTTTTTTATAGTGGGAGAAGGAGTGAAAGGAGGGGAGACAGGCTTGGTACCTTTTTAAGACTTGCCTGAGAGTTGCTGGGTATTTCCTGACACATTTGGCTGCTAAAGGAATACATACTAAGAGATGGCCATGGCCATGTTAGCACATTGAGGACAGCAGTTAACTCCTCCAACTGAGACCAGAAAGGATAATATGATAATTTGCTAACAGTTATCAGGCATTTGCCATTTTATGGACATAAATATTTTATCTACTTTACAAAGTAATAGTAACTAAAGTACATGTAGAGTCTATGAAATAATTTGCAACAAAAATTTTATTAGCTAAATTTCTTAGGGCTTAACAAATACTGTACATTTGTTAGAGTACCTGATACTGGTTAGTAATACAGGACAAGGTGTTCTAAAGCAAAACACAGCTGGGAAGCATTTTATTTTTTTCTACTTCATTTAACATTGTTCAGGACCACAAGGTTTTAAAGGTCTCTTTCCAGCAACTTTTATAACTTAGGAGTACCACTTAAAAATATTTGCTGATGCTATAAATATTAGTATTTTCTACATATTAACAATTATAATAATGCCATATCCATTAAACCTCTGTTCCTTTGGTCAGAAAGATGAACAGAAACTGAAATCAGACAGTTAGGCATTCAAAAAAGTTTTTTCGAAGCATAACCAAGCAAACCTACGTCAGCAACTGTTAAAATTAGTTTTAGTTAGACTTCTTAATAAGGACATACTGAAGCACAAGTGAGACTTTTTAAAGTATATACAATACAAAAAACAAATTTAAATTTATAAATAAAAAGATTAATGGCCAAATTAAAGAATGGTTAAGCATCAGATTTAAAATATCTTAACTTTTAGCTATTCAGAAATATATTTTGTGACTAATAAGAATTATTTCATAAATATATATGTATAAATATAAATATATATCTACAGGATCTGTGATGCAGGAGAAAACCCTTTAAAGAAAAAAAAATTGCACTTTTAGATTATGAGGATGCTGCCATATTTACCCTTTGAATGAAATATAATTGCCATTCCAGGTGCTTTTGGCACAAGTTTTTAGGTGAATATTGACACAATCTTAAAAACACAATGCTTTTATATTTTATTCACTGGAATATGAAGAATCAAACAGAATTTGGAATTCTGACCCCCAAAAGTCCAGAAAACTGCAAATGCTTAATTAAATACAAAAAATATGGTTTTAAAAAGACCTCAAAACTGCCTTTACATGTAAAATTTTACCATCAACAGGTTTTCTTCAATCACCTCAGCAAGAATTCCCCGACTACACACAAATGTAACATTGCCTTTTTCTACTCATATATGACTTGAATCACACCCCAGTATATAAGGACAAAAAATAAATGTATAGTAAAAAGATAGGATAAATCAGGAGAGGCTTTTTGGTCTTGAATTCTTCACCCACTAACAATGAAGCGGCACTGTAGGCAGCCCAAAACACACCAAACAGCTTTAAAAAAACAAACAAAAAAGACAAAAGACAGCATATTAGCAAGTCAATTAACATTTTTGGTATCAGAGAGTAAAATAAAATTAACAGTATTTTCTTAAAACAACCCTGACAACCAACTGTGATAAACAGTACAACTTACTGAGAATGTTTAAAATTATTAAAAATGTCTTAAAAATGTTTGTGGTTGTTCTGTTCCTTGTCTTATGCAAACGAAATCTTTTGTTATCAAACTTGTCTCATCATAGAAATCACCTGGGTGCCTATTAAAAAGAGAATCCCAAGGGGCACCTGGTTGGCTCAGCTGGTGGAGCATCAGACTCTTGATCTTGGGGTTGTGAGTTTGAGCCCCATGCTGGGTGTGGAGCTGACATAAAAATAATTTTTTTTTTTTAAAGATTTTATTTATTTGACAGAGAGAGAGATCACAAGTAGGCAGAGAGGCAGAAAGAAAGAGATGGGGGGGGGAAGCAGGCTCCCTGCTGAGCAGAGAGTCCTAAGCAGGGCTGGATTCCAGGACCCTGAGATCATGACCTGAGCCCACGGCAGAGGGTTAACCCACTGAGCCACCCAGGCACCTCTGAAAAATAAAATCTTAAAAAGAAAAAAAAAAAGAATTCTGGGACTCATTCTAGCTCTGTTGAATCAAAATCACTAAGGAAAGAGTCTTGTTATCAGTCTTTTTAACAGTATCCCTTGTGATTTGGGCAACTTTTGGGCAACTGCTTCAAGAAATTTGGCTGCTGAAAGAAAATGAATTGATCATTACAAAGTTAACCTTCTCCTGCTTCTTCTTCTAAGAAGTAGAAAAACAGATTAAGTGAAAATTTTACACGTTTATTAAGTGTAACAGCGTTTTCCCAGGAATAGGTGAAAGTATAGAGTTAAATAAAAAGCAGGAAAAAAAATAACATTTTGGTCAAGAATTTAACTAAATAAAATGTACCATGGTTTTCTGATTATACACATAACCAATCTTAAATTATTTCCACTAGAAATTTATACAGTACTTATTGATATAGTAATTTTATAGAGTAAAATGAGAGGAAGAACTTCAAGGGTAGAAATCAAGGAAACTATGATAGAAAAAGACTTGACACAGGATAGGATTTCTCAACCTTACACTACTGACATTTTGGTGCTGGATAATTGTTGTAGAAGCAGTCCTGTGCATTGGAGGATTTCTGGCAGTATCCCTGGCCTCTACCCACTACATATTACCAGAAGATTCCACTCTTAACCCATTTGTGACACCCTAAAATGTCTCCAGACATCGCCAAATGTCCTTGGGAGGCAAAACTGCCCTTGAAAACCACAAGTAGAGAGGTTAAAAATAAATATTGGCAGGCTGAAAATGTGTTTGAGATGGTCCAATTTTCTACTGTGTTTTTTTAAATTAAAACAAAAATAACTACAAAATATTTTAACTTTCAGAAAAGTATAGGGAAAAAATAAGATTATGATCAAATTGCATTTGTATGTCAAACATTTTTTGTTATAAATAAATGGTTAAAGACTGGTAAGAGTTATACAGATTTAATGTTAAAAAACAGTGCTGGTAGATTAATCTGTACTCTAATGCTAGATTTAAATAAGAGTTTTGCAACATATTTCTCAACAAATTTTGGACTGAAACAAACATATAATACCTCACTATACAAAGAAGATTAATTAACTAGGAAAAAAAAATTTGGTGAAGAAAAATCTGAAGTTTAAAACAACTGTATCCTAAATTTTTAACAACATAAAAGACTGCCATTTTGTAATAACACATTCTTAAGCTGCATAAAGAATATTAAGGACCAACTTTCAGCTAAACTCGATTACCAAAAGTGACCAGAGGACACACAGTTTTATCAATTTTGGGAGTAGTCTCAGAAGTATTCAGTCTTTAACCCAACTTAAAACTGAATGATTCAGTAAAGTGGTGTGTTCACTAAAGTTAGGCCAGCAACGGGACTAGCTTCTGTATTGCAAGACTTGTAAGCTAACTGCTAATAATGCCAATTAAAAAAAAAAAAGAAATTTTAGGATTAGAATGGAGAGAAAAAAATGATATTCTACTTGGTCTATAAAGTGTTCATGCAGTTCTAACATACAAAGATGTTCTCAAAATATCCTTTTATAATATTTGTAATGACAATAGCTACCACTTAAGTGCCTACTCTGTATCAGATATACATCCTTTACCATCGAGATAACAAACCCTAAAAAACAGTTGTCAAGATTCCCAATTTGCAGAAGAGGATAAGAAAAGATATCCCCCTGCAAGGAAGGCAGCAGGTAAGTGGAAGAAACAGAATTTGAATTTAGAACTGACTGGTTCCAAAATCCATACTTTTAATACTTAATGCTTATATGTCAGTATTAGCCTGTAGTTACTCAATTCTAAAAGCAATCATTTCTCCTATATATGAATTAGTAATCAACTTTAAATAAAACCAAATGTTATAAAAATTAAGTGGCTCTAATTAAAAACAAATACTTTAAGGTGAAGGCTACATAATGGCAGTTCTGAAAGTGGTAGTCTTAAGTTCTACATATTTTCATAAAGAAAATATTACATTCATTGTATAATTTACCTACATGTGCTAAGGCATTTATTTCCCAAAATTTATACTTTCCCAAAATTAATACTTTATGTTATCATTAAATATTTAATATGGGTCTATATGTTAATTTAAATTTAACACAGTATAAAGAAATCCTGATCTCTGGAATATAGAAAGGCCAATTTATTACAATCATGTCTATTATATTTGATAAGGCAGTTATTATTTAAATAAGAGTAACATTAAATAAATGTCCAGTAAAATTTTAAATAAATATCTCCCATAAAATCGAAGTCATATGAGATTGTATTATAGAGAAGAAAAACTCAACATTAAAAAAATTATCTGAGTGTAGCATCTTATAGCCTTGTTTGCTCTTTGTTCCTTGCTCCCCTTCTAGACATACATTTTAATTTCTGGTGATTAAAATGGGAAAATAAAAGAAATAAAATTGGTAAAACCAATGAGTGAGATCACTGTTTCAAAACATTTAAAAATATATGACAGTTACAGATTACAATCTTCTTAGGCAGATACAAGTATACTTTAGTTCCTGGAAAACAGTTCATTACTTTTTTATAATATACAGTACTTACTTTTATAAGTGTAGATACCACTTCAAATGATCCAACCACCAGAAGTATAGGGGCTATTACAATGAGAGGAAGTAGTGAATATCCTATAACTCCAAGAACTTGGCCATATGCAACCTGTGAATTTTAATGTTTTAAGTCAATATCATAGAAATCAAGATAATTATTTTAATCACCATAGAACATCACATATTCTTAGTTATACTTACGTAAACACAGGAAGAAATCATGAAGTATATGCTTTATATTTCAAATTATCATATTATCTGCTATGTTCCTGGATAGTCTCATCAACCCACCATAGCTTCAATTATAATAAACATTCTGATGACACCCAAATCTACATTTCCAGCCCTCTTTCCCTTTCGAGACTTATGTATCCAATTATCTTCATTATACCTACAATATACTTTCTTGCTACCTCCCTTAAAGTTGTAGAAGGGTTATTTAAAGGGACTACAACTAGTTTATTCAAACAAAAAATTCAAGGTCTAAAGAAGCTATGTGTGATACATACAGACTACAAAGGAAGGGAGGGCAGGCAGGAGAGACTAAAGGAAAAAATATTTGGTGGCTACTGTGTGCCAAGCTCTGTGACAGATCAAGAGAGATCAATTGCAGCAACAACTCTATCAAGTAGGTATTACTATACCACTATGAAGAAACTGAATTTTAGAGAGACAAAATGCTTTGTTCAAGAAAGTAAAACTGGCAGGATTAAGAGTTCAAATTAAGATCTAGATTTTTTTTTAGAAGATTTTATTTATTTGAGAGAGAGACAGCACGTGCACCTGTGTGTGACAGGGTGGGGGGGGGGGCAAGTGCAGGTTGTTGGGGGAGAAGGATAGAGGGAGGGGGAGAGGGAAAAGCAGATTTCCTGATGAATGTGCAGCCTGTCAGGGGGCTCACTCCCAGGATCCTGAGGTCATGACCTGAGTCAAAGTCCACACTTAACTGAGTCACCCAGCTGCCCCTAAGATCTAAGTTTCTTTTCTTTTCTTTTCTTTTTTTTTAAAAAAGATTTTATTTATTTATTTGACAGAGAGAAATCACAAGTAGATGGAGAGGCAGGCAGAGAGAGAGAGGGAAGCAGGCTCCCTGCTGAGCAGAGAGCCCGATGCGGGACTCGATCCCGGGACCCTGAGATCATGACCTGAGCTAAAGGCAGGGGCTTAACCCACTGAGCCACCCAGGCGCCCCAAGATCTAAGTTTCTTAACTATTACATCAACAGTCCTAAATTACCAAAACATTTAATGATACCTATTTTCATATAAATATTACATTGGGTTGTGTCAAAGATACAACAAATAATATGTGAACAAATATAATCTTAAGTCTCCATTAGAATTATTTTAAATTTTTATATGCAGAGTGAAAAAAGTTTCATAGGTAAATGTTATTCCAAATTTATTCAACAGTTTTAGGTTAAGATGATGGATTGAACACATTTATTTAATATCATTCCCTCCTGAAACTATACTAAAAGGGAAGGCGGGGGAAACCCTCTAAAACGGGATAGAGGGAGGTAGAGTCTTAAGCAGACTCCATCCTGAGCGGGGAGCCTGATGCGGGGCTCGATCTCAATGGAGCGAAATCAAAAAGATGCTCAAGAGACTGTGCCAATCAGATGTACCCATGAACTTTTTTTTTTTTTTTTAAGAGGCATAAACAAAGGAAACTAAACCATAAAATATCTTGGGATCTGAAAACATAGTACACACCTCGGAGAAACAAAGTAACAGAGAAATTCACAGAGGTCATGTAGGTTGGTCACTGTATAAAGGAGAACTGGTTCCTAACTGATATTTTAAAAATGTATAAACCTGAAGGCACACCTCAGCACACACAAGAAGTGATAACTAAAGGCTCACCAGGTTGTGGATGAAATCTTTGTGCACCTTCCAAATACAGATAATGCAGATCAAGTTCATTATCATTGTTTATATATCTTAGACAAGTCACAATAATGTAAGCCCCCAAATATATATGAACCCATGAATAAAATGGGAAAAAAATAATACCTCAAAAGGACCAGGAAAAAAAAGTCTGATCCTAAACTCTGTAAGTTTAGATAAGACACATGATATAAAGAGAATGAGTGTAATGAAAGAAAAGCCATTTACAAGAATCAAAGTGTTATTTTGTATAAGATAACTGCATTACTTTGGAGAAAATAAAGTTTGACGAAAGCTACTTCCTCCTCTTTTATAGTAATTTTCAGTTGTGACACTTTATGAATGATGGTATTTTCATATTATTCTTTGCCTAGTGCATAATTGCATAATCTGTATTACAAAATAAAACTATGTGCTTTGTTTTATTGTATTAATAAGTGATATAATTTTCTTTTAAAAAAGAGGCTAAACAGAATAAGAGAAGATGGGACAACAGCAACATAATCTTGGAAACTGGAAAGCAGATAACTAAACTAAGTAACAGGCTTGGCAGATCTTTCTATCAAATAGGAGAAAAACGTTTAAGGTCTCTGCATTGAGCCATCAATGTTCTTAGAGAGTCAACACCCACAAGATAACTGTGCCTGGCATCCTCACTGCTTTAATCTCTCCACAGAACAAACTGCTAGAAAAAACAAAAAACAAAAAACAAAAAGCAAAAGAAAAGAGAATAAACTGCTAAAATTCCTAGGTTTACAGTAATTCACAAAGTCTTTTTTAATGGGGCAGCAGTTCAGAAGATGTGGTTCATGGGCTACCGAGGGTCCCAGAGACTCTTCCAGAAGATTGGAAGGTCAAAAGTATTTACTATAAAAATAATAAAACATTATTTGCCTTTTCTCATCGGATTCATACTAGCAGGGAAAAACAAAAATGGGTAAAATGTGCTGCTTTACTGTGAATCAAGGTGGCATAAACTATACTAGTAGTTACTGTACTCTTCACTACTACACAATCACAGAAAAAGAAAAAAAGCTAGTTTCACTTAAGAATATCCTTAATGAAACAGTTAAAATGATTAATTCTATTAAATCTCAGCTTTTGAGTATATCTCTTTAACATTCTGTATAACAAATGGGAAGTACATAGAAAGTCTTTTTTTTTCTTTTTAAAGATTTTTTATTTAGTTATTTTTATTTATTAATTTGACAGACAGAGATCACACGTAGGCAGAGAGAAAGGCAGAAAGAGAGAAGAGGAAGCAGGCTCCCTGCTGAGCAGAGCCGATGTGCGGCTCGATCCCAGGACCCTGGGATCACAACCCGAGCCAAAGGCAGAGGCTTTAAGCCCCTGAGCCACCCAGGTGTTCCCATTTTTTTTTTCCTAAGATTTTACTTATATGTCAGAGAGAAAGAGAGCACAAGCAGGGGCAACAGTAGGCAGAGGGAGAAGCTCCTCCCCAAGGAGCCTGACACAGGACTCGATTCCAGGACCCCAGGATCATAACCTGAGCTGAAGGCAGACACTCAACTGACCGAGCCACTTAGGTATTCCCATAGGAAGCATTTCTGTTTTATCCTGGTTCAATGGTTATCCCAAAGAAAAGCGCTTCTATAACTGTTTGAGTGAAGTGTTGAGTTAGATGTAATTTCAAGTAAAAATGGAACACCATTTTTACTTGAAAGAACAAGTGAAAGAAAAACTATGGTTATTCAGAGTTGGGTATCATAAGCGTTTTTTTTTTTTTTTTTTTAATATTTATTTATCTGAGAGAGAGAGAGAACATGCATGAGAGAGAGCACAAGTGGTGAAGAGGGATAAGCAGGCTGTCCATCCACCAGGGAGCTGATCCAAACTTTAGCCTGATCTAAACTTAAAGATGGGTGGATATATTAATTAATGTGATTTTCTGATATCGTACAGTAAGACGTGTCAACATCTGGAAGATGTGTAAAACTTAGTGAACCAATGTCTTCCAAATAACCGTGCATGCGTAAAAAGATCCACTCAAAGTGAAATTTTAATGAAACAAAGTATGAAAAGTTCATTAATATTGTTTGAGATTCCTTACTGCAACAAACCTTTAAGAAGCTAGGACTTATTAAATGTAGGTATAGTTTCAGAGAAGAACATCCATAATCATCTGAAAAAGCTATTAAAACACTCTTTTTTCTGGATGCCAGTTAAGCAACTACTTTTGGCTCAGGTCATGATCCCAGGGTGTTGGGACTGAGCCCATATGGGCTTCCTGCTCAGTGGGGAGTCTGCTTCCACCTCTATCCCACCCCCCACCTCCCGCTTGTGCACTTTCTTATTTTTTTTTTAAGATTTTTTATTTATTTAATTGTCAGAGAGAGAGCGAGCGAGAGTGAGCACAGGCAGGCAGACAGTGGAAGGCAGAGTCAGAGGGAGAAGCAGGCTCCCTGCGGAGCAAGGATCCCGATGTGGGACTCGATCCCAGGACACTGGGATCATGACCTGAGCCGAAGGCAGCTGCTTAACCAACTGAGCCACCCAGGCGTCCCAATGCACTTTCTAAAATAAATAAAATCTTAAAAAGAAATACCCTTCCTTTTCCAATTCTATGTTTAAGGCCTTCTTTTTCTCATATACTTTAACCAAGACAATGTATCATAACAGACTGAATACAGAAAGCAGATATTAGAAACCAGCTTCCATTAAGCCAGACATTAAAGCTACCTGCAAAAATGCAAAACAATGCCACTCTTAGCACTTTTATGTTTTTGAAAAAGTTGTTTTTCTTTAAAATGTATTATTATTATTTTTTATATAAAAAGCAGTTTGGGGGCGCCTGGGTGGCTCAGTGGGTTAAGCCGCTGCCTTTGGCTCAGGTCATGATCTCAGGGTCCTGGGATCGAGTCCTGCATCGGGCCCTCTGCTCAGCAGGGAGCCTGCTTCCCTCTCTCTCTCTCTGCCTGCCTCTCTATCTACTTGTGATCTCTCTCTGTCAAATAAATAAATAAAATCTTAAAAAAAAAAAAGTTTGGTTTTTGAAAAAGATTTTATTTATTTATTTGCCAAAGAGAGAGAGAGAGATCACAAGTAGGCAGAGAGAAGAGAAGGGGAAGCAGGCTCCCCATTGAGCAGAGAGCCTGATGCGGAGCTCGGTCCCAGGACCCCGAATGACCCAATCTGAAGGTTGAGGCTTAACCCAATGAGCCACCATATTATTTATGGACACCTGGGAGGCACAGTCAGTTGACCATGGACTCTTGGCTTTGGCTTGGGTCATTTTATTTATCTGTCATAGAGACAGAGTGCAAGCACAAGCAAGGGGAAAGGCAGGCAGAGAGAGAAAGCAGGCTCCCTGTTCAGCAGGGATTCAGTCCCAGAACCTTGGGATCGTGACCTGAGCCAAAGGCAGACACTTAACCGACTGAGCCATTGAGGCGTCTCTGGTTTTACTTTTAAATGAATAAATACATATTCAAAAATTTTATTTTAATTTCTAATATGATAAGTATTAATAAATAAAACCCAGACAAAAAAATCTCCTTGGGGACCTGAGATCAAAAATTTGAGAAATGCTGTACTAGAAAATAAATTATGTTTCCCTAAAAAGCTGTACATTACTTATGGGTGGTATGGGATCTTTTCTTTCTTCTTCCTTTCTTGTAACCTTTATTGAGCATGCACAATCCCAGTATGTTGATCTTCTTAGGGGAAGTAGTGTAACTTAAAAGCAATTCTGGGACAAGAATTAATTATGATGAATATAGCTACTGATAATATGTACAATACCAAAAATAAAATTTATGATCAGAAACAAAGGCTATTTTCAAAATCAACTACTTACTTCTCCACCAAGTACTCTGGCCAGTAAGAAAATTGTTAGGGAACCAAATATCCAAATGGTTATAATCCATGAGACCACCTTAAGGGGGAAAAAAAAATTCATGCAATTAATAGCTTTGTACCAAATAAGGTGATAATTTCCCTCAAAGTCAATTCTCTGCTTATGTAAGACAGTTTGGGATATACAATTTCAGGTCATAGAGACTTTGAGTTACCAAGTATCTTTCCAAAACCTAGTAAGAATGCAGTATGTTAATACAATTTTATATCCAAATGAAAATTTAGCAATGATCAATTGCCTAAGGAAATCTCAATATTTCAAGATCTCTGATGAAAAATTACCGCAAAAAATGAGCAAAGTATTTACTTCCAAACCTCTGGTTTACAACATCTTGCAAGGAGAATTCATCCCTATAAGAAGTTATAGGTCTTCTCCCAAGGTCTTTAAAATTTACATTAATTATATATGTAAGTGGGAGATATTTCAGGTAATTTTAACTCCTGAGACTTAGTGTGATAATCATATATGCCTCTATCTCCAAGTTTTATCTGCTTGCAGGGTCTAGAAATAATGAAGACCCAACAGCAAAATAAGCATACTTATTGCCCAGATCCTGGTTTCTAAGCATCATTCCCTGATAAAAGGAACTAGGATTCTTTTGATAAATAACTGATGCCAGGGTTGGGGCAGGGGAGATAAAAGGAGAGCCCAGAACACTCTGTGGACTTAGAAGGAAAGGAAATGCTCAAAGAACTAATGGGAAGATGTTGAAAGGACACAGAAGCTAACCTGAAGGAGTTCCCAATGCTTAAACTGGAATAATCTCACCAATAAAATAAATAATTATAGCACTGGGTTATAATCCAGAAAATAAAATAAATATTCATGATTCCATATTGACATAAATAAATACAACAATATTTAAGCAATGGCCAAGTACGGGTAGCTATTCCATAGAGAATACCAATCAATACATGTGGAAGGAATGAGGAAAACAGAACACCACCATGCAGTAAACACTATAGTAGTAACTGCTGAACTCAAGATCCATCAACTGATGTTAAAATTAGTGAGCTAAAGTTTGAGGAGAAACACAATGTCTGCATAGTCATAAAGTATCTCCACAAGATACTTATTTATTAATTAAAATGGAAAAATAGCAACTTTACTGTGGAGGAACTGGGCAGATACCACCCTATCACCTAATCAAGCAACCAATGTTAAAGGCACCAGTAAAAGATATATCAATATCACATATTCCCTAAGAGTATACGGAGGACACAAAATAGTATCCTTGCCAAAAATTCATGACCCCAATCTAGTCACAGAAAACATCAAGTAAAACCCAACTGAGTGATGTTCTACGGAGGCAATAATCTGTTTTTAGTTTTACAATCCTTTGTTCAAATGAAAGATTATACAAAACAGATAAAATTAGAGATGTTCCAGGTGAAGGATTAGTGGTGAGTAGTAGACCAGAATCCCCATCCGACTTCTTCAATGCATATTTCCAACAGAATACTTGATATAAACTATTGATCTAAGGTAAATATTAATAAGACTAGTGTTATATTACACTAAGGATCTTGCTATTGGGAGATTATTCTGGATTATCCAAATGAGCACTAAATGTAATCACAACTGTCCTTTAAAAAAGGAGGGAGAGGGAGTTTTGACTACAGTAGAGAAGAAGTAATGTGACCACAATAGCAGAGATTATAGTCATGCCACCAGAAACCAAAGAAAGCTGACAGCCTCTAGATATGGGTAGAGGCTTTAACCAACTGGAGCCTACAGGGGAGTCAGCCCTGCTGACATTTTGATCTTAGCTCCTTCAAGCTCATTTTGAATTTCTGACTTGTTTAACCGTCAAATAAATTTTCACTGTTTTAAGCCACAAAACTTGTGGAAATTTGTTACAGAAGCAACAAGAAATGAATTCATTTCTCAATCATTCAGTGATAGAGTTATTTTTTACTTCCATAAAGCCTTAAGCTAGGGATTAAGGAGTAATGTGTATGTTGCTTTGATAATAAAGATAAAGCCCCTGAGAGTAAAAGTATTTTTTTTTAAAGATTTTATTTATTTATTTGACAGATAGAGATCACAGGTAGGCAGAGAGGCAGGCAGAGAGAGAGAGAAAGAGAGAGGAGGAAGCAGGCTCCCTGCTGAGCAGAGCCTGATGTGGGGCTCAATCCCAGGACCCTGGGATCATGACCTGAGCTGAAGGCAGAGGCTTTAACCCACTGAGACACCCAGGCGCCCCAAAACAAAGTATTATATAAAAACAAATTCTGATGGAACCCTTGTCATTATTTATTAAAGTATTTACTATTATGTTTTGAAGTAAGCTCTAAGCCCAGTGTGGGGTGTGAACTCACAATCAAGAATCATGTGCTCCACTGACTGAGCCAGCCAGGAGCCCCTAAAATATTTATTTTGAGAATAAATAAAAGGTAAGAACATGTTGAGTATTGTGTTTCAGACTCTTCATCCCTTGGGAGAAATCATAAAGGGCAAGGGAAGCCCTTTTGGTCACTTTGGTCACTTCAGCTTAGCTTAGAGTAGTCTCATCTGTTTACCCAGTTGCAATGCAATTGTTAGTACTTTCTAGAAGAATGATGATGTAAAAGTTTGGAAAGCATTAAAGTACTCCTCACTTATTTAATTAAAAAGAGTTCTAGAGATGAACAAGTTGGAAATAATGTGTAAAAGTAAAGCATTTCTTGGAGTGCCTGGGTGGCTCAGTGGGTTAAGCCTCTGCCTTCAGCTCAGGCCATTATATCAGGGTCCTGGGATCGAGTCCCCCATAGGGCTCTCTGCTCAGCAGGGAATCTGCTTCCCCCTATCTCTGCCTGCCTCTCTGCCTACTTGTGATCTCTCTCTGTCAAATAAATAAATAAAAATCTTAAGAAAAAAAAAAAGTAAAGCATTTCTTAAACATAATGTAGCATTACAGTTAACATTTGGCTACTTTTAATTTTAAAGCTCTTAAAATATTTCAATTTTCTATAAAGTAACATATACTTACCCTAAATTGTCCATACAATGATATCATGGAAAAGAAAAGAACAACAGCCAGAGGACCCCAAAAGTCAGGATTGTCCCTCACCACTTGTCTGTTAAAACCAAGTGATGGCATTGGCATCAAAACACACCGGATTTTGTAGTAAATATCCTTTAGATCGATATCCAGTTCCTCCCTATAATATAAAATAAAAATTCTTAAAAAGCATGCATTTCTGAATACTGAGACAGCTGCAATAAAATTAAAGTTTAAACATGACAGTGTCGGGCGCCTGAGTGGTTCAGTGGGTTAAGCCACTGCCTTCGGCTCAGGTCATGATCTCAGGGTCCTGGGATCGAGTCCTGCGTCAGGCTCTCTGCTCAGCAGGGAGCCTGCTTCCTCCTCTCTCTCTCTGCCTGCCTCTCTGCCTACTTGTGATCTCTCTCTGTCAAATAAATAAATAAAATCTTTAAAAAAAATATGACAGCGTCATCTCCATTGGTCAACAAAGCATTGCATTTTAAGTACGGCATTTCACTGATTCCATGGCGTACATTTTCAACATTTTAACCTCTCTAAAATCAGGATGCTTGTCACAACTGCTGGTGTCGTACCTTGTCAGCCTGGAGTGAAGCCAACTTCTTCCAAGATCTGCCTTTCCATTTTACAGTCTCCTGGAGTAACTGGGGTAACTTTAAATAAAATCTTCTGCTTGAGCCCTTGACCATACTGATAATTCAGACTGCAATCCTATGAGAACTGGTGTGGGGTTTCCATTCTCAGGGGTTACTTTTTTTCTAACAGCCCACCCACTGCCAAACTGAGACAAGCAAACATCCTTGCCGCCTCTTTTTGTAGGGTGGGTTGTTTCCCATTTATCCCTACACTAATAAGATAGCCTTTTGATGTCTTGGCTTTATGCTGCCTTACATACTGTTTCCTGCTTATCGATGAACATAAAATAATTGCATCTTATAACTCACTGTTTTAAAAATTTGATGAAAAACAGTGTATTAATATTAAGAAACAGAAAATTTTAACACTTAATCTACCAACAATTACCACAGAGATTAACCTGATAATGCCTTGATTTTACAGAGCTATAGGTTCTTCCCAAGCTGTTAAATTCTTTCCTTTTTTTTTTCTCAAATGATAATCACTTGAAAAATTTCAAGTACTATGAAGAAAGTGAAAGACTTCCTCTAGTCCTGCCAGTGCTACCTCTAAAATTTCTGCATGGGAGAGATTTTTTGGAGTGCAAATCTTTGTGGAGGTTTAATTTGCCTTAAACTTAATTTCCATAGCAAGCAGTCTGCTTTTTTACTTAGACTGGATGTTTACTTGAGATAGCTCTAAGCCCAAGTAAGCCCTAACAGTTTGGAATATCTGTGTGTGTGTGTGGGGGGGGGTAGGTACGTGCACGTGAGTGAGACAAATATACAGAATTACAATTCTTTCCATTTTTGCCACTCAATAGGGTTAAAATATTCTCATTATTTTAATTTTTCTAAATACTAGTAAAATTGAAAAGCACCTAATAGTCTAACCAAAAAGGTTAAGATCAGCCATACTTGTATTTAAATAACACAAAAGAATATAATCATCCCACAGACTAGTTCCAAAAAACAAAGAAACACATATTATGATTTTTACATACAAGAGTGGCTTGTTATCTTCAGGATCATCATCTTCAACTTCCAAAAGCCAGCCATATCCTCTTTGTCTCAGAAATGTAGTAGCTGTAGATTCTTTAATAAAATCTCCACCAAGGTTTAATTTGACATCCGGAGATGCTATTGAACCACTGAGATCTTAGGAGGAGAGAGGACAAAACTATAAAAATCAAGGTAAAAATGTGTGACTCTTAACCTACATGAATATAATATTTAAGTAAAATAATTATCATTTGAAGATCTCTATGAATATCTGCTATGGCATATAATCCTATTTTACAGCTGATAAATAACTAAAAACCATCTTTTATTTTACAACAAGAAAATGAAAGATGAGGGAAGTGAAGACGTTTAAAAGATTTCAGATAATTGGTGAGACCAGTAAAAGAATCTTAGACTTAAAACAGCCACTTTATATGGATGATATAAACAAAATATATTACATGGTATCATTTTGGATTCCCTTCATTATTATGCACACTATGTGCTTCAGAACAAATTGACTGTATAAATTCTAAAGGCATTATCCATATATATGTAAACTATTAGATAAAATTTGTTAAAGAAAAACTGCAAATGGCTTTCCCCTACATTTCATGTATTTATTTACACATTCTTTTCATTTAAATCACCAAATATCTATGCTAAGTGCTTTGTATATTAACGCTTGGTTCTGGACAACTTTGACTAGTAAGAGTTCCCAGCTATTTCAGCCCTTTTCTTTATATAATGACATCATTTATCTTTAGTTTGGGCAAAAATGAAGCTGTTTGGGGATTTTTGTTTTGCTTTTAGGGCAACTCTAAAAAGGAGTAAAGAGATTCAGTTATCCACATTACAAAATAAATTCCATTCATAGTCTCCACAGTGCCTTAGAGGTTACAGATAATTAAAGTAGTACAAATGCCACATTTTCTGGTTGAAAAACAAATGGCAATAGTAAAGGAACTGAGGTCATACAGAAATTAAGTAAAAAAAAAAAAAAAAGTAGGACCAGACAATACACACTATTAAACAACCATTGCTGCTGTTAACTAGAAGCCTCATGACTGGAGTGGTAGTTGAGACAATAATCTTGGCAAAGACAAACCAGAATAGTTTTATTTTATTATTTTTATTTTTATTATTTTTATTTTTTTTTTTGTTAAAGATTTTATTTATTTATTTGACAGAGAGATCACAAGTAGGCAGAGAGGCAGGCAGAGAGAGAGAGGAGGAAGCAGGCTCCCCGCTGAGCAGAGAGCCTGATGCGGGACTCGATCCCAGGACTCTGAGATCATGACCTGAGCCGAAGGCAGCGGCTTAACCCACTGAGCCACCCAGGCGCCCCAGAATAGTTTTAATACAGACTCTCCTTACCTGAAGATCATATACAATATAAAGAGCTTAATTTGCACATTACTCCAAATTCTAGGTTACTTTTTGAGAACTGCTATTAGAATTCTGGCTTACACTTCAATTAATGACTGGCTCAATTATGAGTCACATCTTAATCTGGTCGTGACAACTCCTGCAATTAATTGTAACAAAGTTTGTATTCTGGGGATAAGTCCTAGTTTTAGCTACTGATACAGCAAATCATTAATGTCCTCTGTCTCCAGTTTCCTACTCAAAATACTTCCAGGTTAGCAGTAGATGATTCTAAAAAGTTTTTAAAAGGGAGTTGACTCAGCTTGAAATAAAATGCAAGTATTTTTGAATTCATGTCCTTCCCTATTTAGTCTAAAAATAGTTCCTGTAAATGCTATCATAGAATCTTGAGACTAAAATATTCTCTGAAATTACTTTCTGCTTGTTTCAATCTAAATTAAGAAATAAATAAAAGAGGTGAAATGTAACTAAAATTCCATTTCCAACAGGTACAAAGAGTGCTTTTCTCGATTTAACAAAGGGAAGATTTAGATCAGGAAGTCATTAGTATGGCAGTAACATTAAAGGTTTTAGAATTATGAGGCAGGAAAGGACCTTAACAACTGTTTCCTGGCCTCCAGAAAGGACTGCACCTAACAGTCCTTAATCTAAACCAAAAAAAGGATATAGAAATTATAGTACTAAAAAATGCTGTGATGAAGAATTTTATGTTCAGCAGTTTGTCATAGCATGGATGCCAGAACCTCAAAAAGGCACCTTTAGCTTCATTTTGTAGGTTTTTTTTTTTTAATCCCATTTACTATAAAGTAGAAAAATATCATGGACATATGCAGGAATGCCAGTAATAGCAGTCTGACACATCCCTTAGTGTTCCCAAGATATAATTAGGTGTGGGTATAAAAAAGCAACAGAAAGTCAAAAAACTTGTAGTTAGCTTAACATGTTGACAAGAATGTCAGAAAACAAGAAGATTCCAAACTACTCCAGGAGCACAGGTTTCTTAAGTTAAACCAGAGTTAAGAACCTGCTAGCTTGGTTGTCAACTCCAGGATAGGTATTATAAAATATTAATTTTAAATTAATTCCTTCTTGCTATACTATTTATAATATTCTTGTCATTTGCTAAGTAAAACCAATGTGAAGATAATAAATATAAGTAGATTTGTTTTTTTAAAGAAAGATTTTATTTATTTATTTTAGAGCGAGTGAAAGTGAGAGATATAGAAGGAGAGGGAGGAGCAGACATGCTGCTGAGCAGAGAACCCAATGCAGGGCTCAATCCCAGGACCCTCGGATCATGACCTGAGCTGAAGGCAGACACTTAACTAACTGAGCCACCCAGGCGCCCCGATATAAGTGGATATAAAATAAATTAATCTTTGAAAAAAATCTACTGCAAAAGGAAATCTTAAAAATGTTTCCACTTGTTTGCCTGAGAATGAGGAAGAGTATCAGTGGATTTCAAGTTTTACTGAAAGCCACCTGGAAATACTGCAGGGTAAGATTTAATAGTAATTTTCCCCTCCCTTTAAACTCAAGTATATTACTAGATGAGGGATCTTTTCTGTGAATCTTCTGAGCCTGAGAACTTCACTTGGGAAGAGGAGAAGAACTCGGTCAGTGCTATAGGATATCATACTCAGGATGAGATTTACTGATCTGCAACTAGATGAGCTCTATATTTCTGAGAAAGAAGAGTGTTTTGCAAAGAATAATTAACATTTTGTTGATACCTGTTAACATTATATATGTGGAGAAGCTTTTTCTTATTTAACAAGCAACAAGGGCAAAGATAAGAATTCTCATTTCATGTGAAAATGAAATCCATGTGTCCTTGTCCTTAAATCTAAAACAGAACTGAGTATTTGTGCAGCAAAATAAAACAAGCACATGTTTCACACTGAATGGATAAATTCTGTTGTTCCATTTTAGAGATAAAAACATTTTAATGCTTGCATAAGGCAATGAAAAGATATCAAGAAACCGATGGAAGTAAATAACAATCTTGTAATTGCTAGACTTACATTGGATTTTGAAGTTATTTCGTAAGAAAATTTTTTTTTTTAGATTTTACTTATTTAAGAGAGAGAGAGAGAGTGAGAGCATTAGCAGGGGGACAGAGCTGGAGTAGGCCGGGGGAGGGACAGAGGGAGAAGCAGATCCACAATCCTGGGATTATGAACTGAGCAGAAGGCAGATGCTTAACTGACTGAGGCACCAAGGAAGAATAATTTTTATTATTCACACAGTAAGAAACATTTTTAAAGCCTCATATGAGATTGTGTCTTAGGTTATATTTTTATTCATACTGTTTTGATTTATGGTGTTAGTACCTTTACTCTTCAATACTGTTAGTACATTTTTATATTGTATACAGTATTAATTAAAATCAATTAAATCAGGGTGCCCAGCTGGCTCAGTTGGACAGCATGTGACTCCTGATCTCAAGGTCATAAGTTCTAGCCCCAAGTTGTATGTAAAAAATGACTCAAAAAAAAAAAAAAAAAAAGAAAGAAAGAAACTTAAAAAAAGTCAATTAAATCTCCTGAACCTACCTTTGGAAAAATTAAATCTCATTTTGGCATAAATGTATGTAACAGAAATTTCTTTTGTCTTATGAATCTTTTAACCAAACTTTTTATTTTGAAATAATTATAGATTCATAGGAAGTTCCAAAACTAGTACAGAAAAGTTATATCCTTCACCCAGCTTCCTTCAATGGTACCATGTTACATAACCACCAAATCCAGGACACTATCATTGATACAGTTTGCTTTTTTTCAGATTTTACCAGTTTTATATCCACTTATTTGTGTATGTATGTGTATATAGTTCTGTGTAGTTTTATCACTCTTATAAATTTATATAATGCCTTATGAATTTAAAATTTATAGAAATAGTTTAATTTTTTAAAACAGTAAACCTTGCTTAACTACCCCAAGAAAGGCTGCCTAAAAAGTCATTTTCTTTCTTTCTCTTTCTTTCTTTCTTTCTTTCTTTGACAGGCAGGGATCACAAGTAGTCAGAGAGGCAGAGAGAGAGAGAGAGAGAGGAGGAAGCAGTCTCCCTGCTGAGCAGAGAGCCCGATATGGGGCTCGATCCCAGGACCCTGGGATCATGACCTGAGCTGAAGGCAGAGGCTTTAACCCACTGAGCCACCCAGGCGCCCCCTAAAAAGTCATTTTCAACTTTCAAACGGGGAAGAAAAGCTATTCTTGCCCCATTATACACCACATATCATACTACATAAGCCAACTGTATAGATGATATTTGTGATAATATCTATATGGACACAGATATTTTTTTAAAGTAGGCTCCATGCCCACTGCAGAGCCCAGCCCAGCGCTTAAATTTACTACCCTGAGATCAAGAGCTGAGCGGAGATCAAGAGTCGGACACTTAACTGAGCCACACAGGAGCCCCACATGGATATAATCTATTAAAAATCAAGTAGGAAATTTTTATAAAAGAAAAATTAACAATTCTCTTGTCCACACTATTAACTTGTATTAGAGATAGTATCTATTTTGGGGAGGGGGAAATTCACACAAGGAATAGGCTAAATGTTTGGGTACCTTAACAGAAAATTATCACTCAAAAGAGCACTGATAGTAACTATTGGATTATTATGATACTGTAATTTCTATATAAGAGTGTCTTAGTCTGTTCAGACTGCTGTAACCAAAGATCACAGACAGGTTGCCTTATAACAACAGAAATTTATTTCTCATAGTTTTAGAGGCTCTAAAGTCTAAGATCTAAAGGCTTAGATGACTAAAGTCTTCTTTCAAGGCTAAAGTCTAAAGGCTTGGAAGTCTAAGATCTGCTGGGTCAGATAAGGGCCTTCTCCTGGTCTACAGATTTTTCCTTGTATCCTAACACAGGAGTAGTGGATAGGAAGCTCTGTAGAATCTTTTTTATAAGAATATTATTCCCATTTATGAGGACTCCACCCTCTTAACCTAAATACCTCCCCAAAGTTCCCTACCTCCTAACACCATCACACTGGGCATTAGGATTTCAATATAATGAACTTCGGAGGGGACCCAAATATTCAGACCATCACAGGGCGCAAGAAGACTGAAGAAGGCTGAGCTCAAAAAGCAATATATTGAGTCCAGTCCACTTCTACAGATTTATATAATCAACTATTAGCTTAATATTTCCTTTTAACTATGTCAGAAGCACCTAAAACTCAATATTCCAAAACTAAAATTTTTTTTTTAAAGATTTTATTTATTTATTTGACAGACAGAGATCACAAGTAGGCAGAGAGGCAGGCAGAGAGAGAGAGAGAGAGAGAGGGAAGCAGGCTTCCTGCGGAGGAGGGAGCCCGATGCGGGGCTCGATCCCAGGACCCTGAGATCATAACCCAAGCCGAAGGCAGCAGCCCAAACCACTGAGCCACCCAGGCGCCCCCCAAAACTAAATTCTTAGCATCTAAGGTCTTCCCCCAGTTTCTTCTTTCAGTGAACGGTACCATTATTCACTCAGCATTATAAACTGGAAGCTTGATAATCCTTGACAACTTCCTTCACTCACATGCTCCCTGCTCCATCCAATCCACCACTAAATTGTCACTTTCACCTCTAAATATTTTTTAACCTGTCCACTTTTCTCCATTTCTACCCCAAGCACAAGCTAGACCAAACTGTATCTTCTGCCTGCCTGACTATAATAGTCTACTAAGCGCCTTCTCCCTAATCATTCCTGTCTCCTTACAATCCATTCTCTAAATTGTAGCCAGAAGACTCTTTCTAAAATGCTATTCTTCCACTCTCCTGTTTCAAATCCTTCAGTGGCCTTCCGCAGCTTTTTCAGCTCAGGTCCAACAATCCCTATGCACCCTACCTACTTCTCCAGAAAAATTTTCTGCACTATGCTCTAACCACACTAGGCCTCTCAAGTTCATTAAACGAACCAGGATCCCTTTTACCTCCTATGAATACCAGGCTGTTTTTATCCAACTTCGGATAATTAAATGCCATCCATTTTTCAGTTCTCCTATGTACTTGCTTAAGGAAATTTTCCTTGATCTCCCAGACTAGATTAGATTCCTTTCATTATACCCCGGGCTTTTCCTTCAGAGCATTTATCACTGTTTATAATAACGTATTTGTGTGATTATTTGGTTAATGTTTGTAAGTTCTATGATGGCAAGAACTAAGTGTTTTGTTGTAGTTTTGTTTTGAACATATCTCCCCACCACTTATAATAGTGCCTGGCCCATAGTAGGCAACAAACGTGTACTGGTTGAAATTAATGAATGAACAGAAGGGCAAATAGCCTCCTATAGCTTAAATCAGTAAGTGACATCAAAGCCCTTAAAAAAGCAAATATACAAAATTAGATTGGTATTTTGGAAACATAACCTTAGCTGCAAGATGGAAGATTGATCTAAGAGGGGAGAGATCTGAACAGGGAGAACAGTCAGGCAGCTACAGCAGAGATGAGAAATGGTAAAGGCTCAAGGCAGGGAGAAGGAAGAATAGATTCATTATATAGTTATTCTGGAGGTAGTATGAAATAATCTGATGACCAAGTAAATAAGAGAAAGTGGACACAGACTACAGACAAGTTTCTGGCCCTTGGCAAGAGGAACTATATCACAAACATTAAGTCATTTTTATTTTAGTATCTTTCTTTTTTCAATATCGATCAATTACTCTAATAATTAATACTTCTGAATTACTTAGCTTATTTCTTTGATGACTTGAGAGTGATATAAAGAAGTGAGATACTGTAAGGACTTTAAAATCTAACTGATAGTACTGTATATCCAAACAATGGCACATTTTTCATCCAGAAAAAGGAAAAGTTACAATTCAGGCTGCAACATGGATGAAACTTGAAGACATTATGCTGAGTAAAAGACACCTGATACAGGGGCACCTGGGTGGCTTAGTGGGTTAAAGCCTCTGCCTTCAGCTTGCCTCATGATCCCAGGGTCCTGGGACTGAGCCCCTTGTCAGGCTCTCTGCTCGGTGGGGAGCCTGCTCTCTCCTCTCTCTCTCTCTGCCTGTGAGCCTGCTCTCTCCTCTTTCTCTCTCTGCCTGTCTCTCCACCTACTTGAAATCTCTGTCAAATAAATAAATAAAATCTTTAAAAAAAAATAGTTAAAAAAAAAAAAAAGACACCTGCTACAGAAAGTCAAATATTACCTCACTTACATGAAATGTCTGGAACAGGCAAACCTACAGAGATAGAAGGTAAATCAGTGGTTGCCAGTGTCTAGGTGGCAACAAAGAAGGACTAAAAACAAGTATAGGGTTGCTTTTTTTGGAGTGATGAAATGTTCTAGGCTTAGAAGTGGTGGTAGTTGTGTAACTTTGTGAATAAACTGAAAACCACTGAATTGTATCCTTTCAGAGGGTGACAGGGTATGTAAATTATACCTCAATTTAAAACACACTCTTCTGTAGGTAAACGACAATGCAAATTGCCCAGTGATCATAGGTACCAAAGGAGTAAATAGGCCTAAGCTACCAGAGAAGTGGGCAGGAAGGCTATATGGAGGTAGAACCTGAATTTGGGGATGAGGGATAGCCGATAAATAGTAAAGTAAAGAGAAGAGAATTCACTCCAAGGAAAAAAAAATGGCAGGAACAAAGGCACTGAAGCTGAAGGCTTCTGATAAAGAAGTTCATCTCCAAAAGCTGTACAAGATAGCATGGGGACAAATCATTAAGAGCATAAATAATCAAGCAAAATGCAAATGAACTTGTCTTTATAGCTTAAGTGTTTCTTTATACACATTCTGTGTATAAATCTGGAATCTGGATCCTATGACATGCCCTTCACGAAAGGTTTTTGATGTTCACTAAGTTTGGAAAATCCTGCATACCACAATCCCCACTTGGTGTTTTAGAACTAATACTCATATTAAAGGCTCTGGGAATTCTGCATTAAGGAATTTAGCTTAACACATTACTTGTCATATGTCAAATTTATGTTCTCATGGACCTTTTCCTGCTGAGAAACACTGTTGAAGATTTTTCTGCAGATTAAAGGTAGCAAGTGAAGTGCCAACAGAGTGGTAGGGATTGTTGGATGCTGAGGAAACAGGAAACAAAACAAAACAACAGGAAAAAACAGCCTAGCTGTGAAAATAAGGAAAAAGGGAAGTGGATTTAATTTACAATTCTGTCAACGAGGAGGGTACCTGTGAGTGATGGTAGAGATGGAAAAAAACAGGAGACATAGAAAATGCTAGAGGGAAAAAGAGTGAAGATAAAGAAAGGTTCCATAAAAGACAGGAAGATAAAAAGCACTAGCAGAGGCTTATCCTAGGAAAGGAGAGAAGAAACCTTTCCTTTAAGATTTGCAGGAAAGATAAATGTTTCAAAATAGATACAAAGATAGTTAGAGGTAGAAAAATATGAAGACAGGAAAATGGCTATCAGGTGGCTTAGATCATCTTTCTTGCTTAGTTGTCTCTATTCATTACCTTTCCAACTACTTGTTGAATTTCTCTTGAATTAGTATTGGCTTCACTTCTAGTCTAGGAGCACAACACCTTTATCTTAATCAAAAAGTATCATGTGGTCATTCATTCATCACAGAGTTCCTGTGAGGCTCCGTGAGCTCCGTGCTAGGCAATGCAAATAAGCAAAGCACAGTTTCTAACTGTGAGGAGCTCACGGTCTAAATCAGCATTGCTTTAGGTCTGTGAAGATGAGAAAGTATAAGACCAAGGGACAGCCTCCAACAGGTACTGTGCTTGCACAGTTCTTAACTGAATGTTCTTCCCTCTGTTCAACTGGAAAAAAAACCTTCAAAATATACCTCATCTCATAAGTCATCCCTGAAGACTTCCTTCATCCTTCCTGCAGAAACCACTTTCTCCTTTGAACCATACTTTTTAAACCATTTACTACGTACAACGAAACTCTTATTAGACCATTTCTTGCCGTCAGGGACTTCTTCATAAGCAGACCCCTGCACATGGAGGTACTTAGTTCATCCTATATATAAAACATTATCTATCGGGGCGCCTGGGTGGCTCAGTGGGTTAAGCCGCTGCCTTCGGCTCAGGTCATGATCTCAGGGTCCTGGGATCGAGTCCCGCATCGGGCTCTCTGCTCGGCAGGGAGCCTGCTTCCCTCTCTCTCTCTCTCTGCCCGCCTCTCTGCTTACTTGTGATCTCTCTCTGTCAAATAAAAAAAAAAAAAAAAAAAAAA
This sequence comes from Mustela nigripes, assembly GCF_022355385.1. Taxonomy (NCBI): domain Eukaryota; kingdom Metazoa; phylum Chordata; class Mammalia; order Carnivora; family Mustelidae; genus Mustela; species Mustela nigripes. Next base: position 26,023,575 of record NC_081563.1, on the reverse strand, counting down.
AAAAAAAACATTATCTATCCTTCAAAGTTTGGCAAAATATCTCCATTAAACTGTCCCAGATCTTACAGCTAGAAAAAAATTTCCTTTCTCCCTTTCTAACCATTCATAACATTCTAAATCACTGCTTCTCAAGCTTTAATATGCGTATGAATCACAGCGGGATCTTGTTAAAATGCAAATTTTGACTGAGGCAGATTCTTTATTACTAAGTGCCCAGGACATAAACCAGCTAAAGACTTACTTACTTATCTGATACAAAATCAAGTCAAAGGATACTTGAAGACTTCTATACTACACTTTACATATATATATCATTATGTTCTTGCATTTACGGACATGCATTTCATTGCTGCTTTTGGATAGTTTTTCACTACCAACTTGAGTATTCAGGGTGGATTTCACTATTTATTTATTTACTCATTTGCTGACTTATTCATACATAGCTCATGTCCTTTTAACTTGTACTTAAGGAACTTGCTTTTATACACATCTTAAATACCTCAAAATATTATGTGTGCTTTTCATTTTTCAAAAGTTTTTTTCATTTTTGGGGGCACCTAGGTGGCTCAGTTGGTTGAGCGTCTGCCTTCAACTCAGGTGATGATCTCAGGGTACTGGGATCAAGCCCCACACTGGGCTCCCTGCTCAGCAGGAAGCCTGCTTCTCCCCCTCTCTCTGCCACTCCCTTTGCTTGTGCTCTGAAAAATAAAGAAAATCTTTTTTTTTTTTTTAAGATTTTATTTATGTATTTAACAGACAGAGATCACAGGTAGGCAGAGAGGAAGGCAGAGAGAGAGTGGGGAAGCAGGCTCCCTGCCGAGCAGAGAGCCCAATGCGGGGCTCGATCCCAGGACCCTGGGATCATGACTTGAGCCGAAGGCAGAGGCTCTTAACCCACTGAGCCACCCAGGCGCCCTCCTAAAGAAAATCTTTAAAAAAATATTTTTCAGGGTCACCTGGGTGGCTCAGTGGGTTAAGCCTCTGTCTTCGGCTCAAGTCATGATCTCAGGGTCCTGGGATAGAGCCCCGCATCAGACTCTCTGCTCAGCAGGAAGCCTGCTTCACATCTACTTCTGCCTGCCTCACTGCCTGCCTACTTGTGATCTCTCTCTGTCAAATAAATAAATAAAATCTTAAAAAAATATTTTTCATTTTAAAAATTTTAAAAGATTTATTTATTTTAGAGAGAGAGAGAGCAAGCGAGCCCATGAAAACATGTGCAAGTAGGGGGAAGGGCAGAGGGAGAAATAATCTCAAGCAGATGCCACACTTAAGCACTGAGCCCAACGATCCCAGGACCCTGAGATCATGATCTGAGCTGAAGTCCAGTCAGACACAACCAACTGAGCCACCCAGGCATCCCGCTTAGAAAAAAATTTTTAATAAGTAATCTCTACACCCAATATGGAACTCAAACTCATGACCCCAAGATAAAGAGTTGTATGCTCTATGAACTAAGCTAGCCAGGTGCCCCTGCTTTTCATTTCACAGGTGATAAAACAGAAGCTTATAGAAGCTATGTAACCTGCCTGATATCACATAGCTACTCTAAGACTCAGGACTTTAACTGAAGTCTGCTGGCTCTACATCCAGTAATTTTTTAGTTATACCATCCAAAATGTGCTGCTTTATAGTCCCAAGTATCAATGTCATATGAGATAAAAGCCGAAATCATTTATTCCTTCAACAATTACTTTGTGATGTTTATATTCTGGATTCTGTGGTAAGTGCTGGGGTATAGAAAAGATCAGGGAATTCTCTGTTTCTAACGGACAGTTAAGCAAGGTTTCATCAAGGAAGAAGCATTCCAGTTCTGTCTTAAGTCTTAACTCCAGGGAAGGAGGAGAAAGGCTTTCTAAGCATGAGGATCAGGATATGCATAGGTCTGGAGAGAAGACACCATGGGACATTTTATAACAAAGGATTTGTATGCACAAATACTACAGACAGGTATCATTGAGAGAGACCTGGACAGAATTTAGAAGGAAAATATACACTGAAAATACTCATGGTTAGAGTAAAGAAGAAAGAATTTACATGACATGCTTAGGAACCAGAGAAAAGAGAGTTGTAGAGTCAAATTTTCATGTTCGAAAACAATAAAAAATAAGTGTGGAGCCAGTTAATAGTGAAAACTGAGCAGCAGTATCATTGCTACCATGTACCAAGCTCTTCCATCTTCCAGATATAGTACTAAGTACTGTGCATCTGCAAACTATTTCAGCACTTGTGTATTAATTCCCAGTCTGTATATGAGAAAACTGAAGCTGAGAGGCTAAGTAACTTGGGCAACATCACATGTATAGTAACTGCCAAAGCCAGGAAGTAAACCCAGGACTCTTTTACAAAAATATAAGAATCACCACAATTTCATGGAAATAATTCTGATTAGCTCTGAATTCAGATCCTTCACATGGAGGTTACTGAACTTCTCTAAGCCTCATTTTCATCATAAAATACAAGAAAAATGAAGCTCAGAAGAATTCTTATAAAGACCAAAGAAGGGGCGCCTGGGTGGCTCAGTGGGTTAAAGCCTCTGCCTTCAGCTCAGGTCATGATCCCAGGGACCTGGGATTGAGCCCCGAATCGGGCTCTCTGCTCAGCGGGGAGCCTGCTTCCTCCTCTCTCTGCCTGCCTCTCTGCCTACTTGTCATCTCTGTCTGTCAAATAAATAAATAAGATCTTTAAAAAAAAAAAAAAAAGACCAAAGAAGTCATTTGCTTAAAATACTTTGTAAACTTAGGTGCAGCTGGGGGGCTCAATCGGTTAAGCGTCTGCCTTCAGCTCAAGTCACGATCCCAGAATCCTTGGATCGAGCCCTGCGTTAGACTCCCTGTCCAGTAGGGAAACTGCTTCTCTTTCTCTGTCTTCCACTCCCCCTGTTTATGCTCTCTCTCTATCAAATAAATAAATAAAATCTTTAAAAAATCCTCTGAATTTAAAATGAACAATGTCATCCACTTGAGGGTATTTTTATACATATATCTATTTTTGTCTATACATCTTTGGATATACAGGGAGTCTGTATCCTTAGAAGCTAAATGGACAAGTTCGAATAAACCTTACATCCATCCGTTAGGTTAAGATTACTTATTCCAGGCTTCTTGGTTTAGTATAGAGTCAATGGGTTAGCTTGTTGTATCACTGTTAGTTTTCTTAGGTGTGTTTGAGAAAAGTTATTTCAGTGGGTTAGAGTGGATAAGGCACATATACACACAGATACATGAGTCTGAACAATGGTAAGACAATTTTTTTTAAAGTCTAGTAAATTAAAGTTGATATACCTCCCAAATCACTATGCTACCAAATTTAGATCAAACAAACTGAAATACTTTGGGTTGCTATATTTCACCAAATATTCATATTAAGTTTAAAATAAATGTATCAAGAGAGCCTGGGTGGCTCAGTGGGCTAAGCACATGCCTTTGGCCCAGGTAATGATGCCAGCGTCCTGAGATCCAGCCCCCAATGGGCTCCCTGCTCAGTGGGAAGTCTGCTTCTCCTTCTTCTCCTGTACCTGCTCTGTCTCTCTCAAATAAATAAAATCTTTTTTAAAATTTTAGGAAAAAAAGTAAAATAGCAGTATCAGCTATGTTCTCTATGATAAATAAAAATTATATTTTCCATTTTAAATTATAACCAAAATTATAATACCATTTTTTTAAAAAATAGAACTTTATCTTTTTAAAGATTTTATTTATTTATTTGACAGAGAGAGATCACAAGTAGGCAGAGAGGCAGGCAGAGAGAGAGGAGGAAGCAGGCTCCCTGCTGAGCAGAGAGCCTGATGTGGGCTCAATCCCAGGACCCTTGGGATCATGACCTGAGCTGAAGGCAGACGCTTTAACCCACTGAGCCACCCAAGCGCCCCCCCGCCCGTCTTTTTTTTTAAACTTTAAATTTTAGATAGTTAACATATGCGACATTGGTTTTTTTCAAACACCACCACTCACAAATCAAGAGGAAAACAAAACAAAGAAAAGGAAAAGAAGCTACACTAACTGATGCACTCTGAAACCATATTTCTTTCCCCTTTTTTTTTTTTTTTAAGAATTTATTTATTTGTCAGTGAGAGAGAAAGAGAGAAAGAACATAAGCAGGGGGAGCAGCAGGCAGAGGCAGAAGCAGGCTCCCTTCCCAGCAAGGAGCCCCATGTGAGACTTGATCTCAGGGCTCTGAGATCCTGGCCTGAGCCAAAGGAAGATGCTTAACCGACTGCACCACGAAAGCGTCCCTAAAACCAGATTTCTTGGCAAACTCTAGGTTCTTCTTCTCTAGACTGAAATTTCTACAGCTTTATGCGTAATCTTTTTTATCATCAGGGAGTAAGTCCGGTTACATAGTCTAACAAAAGTAGAATTTGAAACTGACTAGCAGAGAAAAATACGGGTTCCAGAGAGTCTGGTGAGGAACAGAGAAGAGGAAAACAAACTTTCCTGGAGAAAAAGAAAAATCTAGCAGAACTGCTTCCTCCCAACAGGACAAGGAATTAAGTAAAAGCCTTTGGGAACAACCCAACTGTATTACAAGAAGTTTCAAACATACGTGGGCCCACTTCTCTGAATATTGAGGTCAAACACTATAAAACAGGAGGAAAACTGGGACGTCCGCAAGATATCAGAGTCCATAAAAAACAAAACAAAACAAAACAAAAAACAAAAACCCCCACGAACTCCCAGGGGGAAGTTTGTATTCGCAGTACCGAATCTACGCCCAGCATGAAGTTATCCAGAAATAAGAGAGGACCACCGCTCCCCTACACTGCTTTCATTCTGACACCTACCCTGGCCAATCTAACCACCCCTTTTCTGAATAACAGCAAGTCACTGCAGAAATAAAATCCTACTGTGGCGTGGGCTCACTTGAGACGCGGGGCGAGGAATTTGGGACGTCGTCCCCCGCCCGCCACTCAGGCCCTTCCCGAAGGCCGGGCAGGCGCAGAGGGCTCCGGTCCCCAGTCGGCTTCCTGCCCGTCCCCACCCGGCCGCAACCACCTCAGCACCGGAGAGAGCCCGCCGCGTGGGACCCCGCGTCTACGGGGGGGACGGGCCTTCTTGGGGTGCAGCCTCACCTTCCGCGTCTGCCGAAGAGACAAAGGTGAAGTCCCCGTTCGTGGGGGAATACGCCGGGGGCGGGCCCGGCGGCTGCATCTCGCGGCCCCTCTGTGGCTGGGCCCAGGCCCCAAGGCGGCCCAGGCACCCGCCCGCACGCACACCCTACGCTGAGGCCCGCGATCCGGGATGAGCAGGCTGGCAGCGAGGCCGGAGACAAGCTGCCCCCGAGGCTGCCCCAACGAAGTCCTTTAGGTGGCGACCGCCCAAGCACCACGACGCCGGCGCCCTGACAGCATCACAACAGTGACAGCGGCCCTTGGATTGGCTCTTTGTAATGTGCTCTCCCATTGGCTCCCGGGAGAAAGGTTCTGATTGGGTCTCTCCGTTGTTGATTCCGGAAGTTGGCCCGAGGATGGGAAGTTCGCCTCTAATTCGTGGAACCTCGATGCTTCACCTACATTTTTGGCTGCTATTGTTTACTTTATGTCTCTTCGCTTGTAGCTTATCTATACTTGTTTATAACGTTTTTGTTAAGTGGATGGGTTACAGAATTTTAGAACTCGGAACGTTCCTAGAGGTCAACTCCGGTCTAGGATACCAAGATTGCTTTGCTTTCCCATTACAGTGATTACTTGTCATGGGATTTTGAGTAAATCATATAGCGCCTCCGAGAGTCAGGTGTGAAAGGAAGGGGGCTGGATTGGGTAATAATAAAGAAGCAGAGAAGTTGTAAATTGCCACCCAGAAACTGGGGCTGTACTCTAGCTACATTATGAGGGAGACCACTGAGGCCCAAATAAGAAAGGAATAGAATTAGGATGGTACTCAAATCTTCTGACTTCTAGTCCAGTGCTATTTTCACTACAAGGCCCTGTCTGTTGATAAACTTAACCAAATTTACGGACCCATCTACGTTTTTAAACGCTTAAATAAATATACTTAAATTTAATATACAAGTTACATAACTGTGGCTTCCAATCTGGAGAGAGAGGGTTTGGGGTAAAACATGAGACAGACTTGCAGAGATGCGTGATGCATCAGCAGTAGAGCAATAGATTAGAAGGGAATATTGAAAGTGTTTGCATAGAAGATAACAATTAAGTTGGTACCTAAAGGAGGGTGAAAACTTCTGGAGAAGAAGGCGGGGGGAGGGGTGAGGTGGGGCTTGCTGTCAGCTTGGGTCCTAATATTCCAGAGATCATTTAATGTACTTGGGAAACCAGAAGTCATTTAGATTTTTTTGGAGTTTAAGTCTGATGGGAGAAATGGCTACAGATGAGATTGCATAAATAGGTAAAGAAGAGATCATAAGGGACGCCTGGGTGGCTGTGTTGGTTAAGCATCTGCTTTTGGCTCAGGTCATGATCCCAAGGTCCTGGGATTGAGTCCTGCACTGAGGGTCCAGTTCAGTGGGGAAACTACTTTTCCTTCTGCCTGCAACCTTTGTGTGCGCTCACTTACTCTCTTTCAAATAAATAAATAAATAAAATCTTTTTTTTTTTAAAGATCATTAATAATCTTGCATGCTATTCAAAGATTGGCTTTTCCCCCCTTCTTTTCTGGAAGTGTTAGAGTAACCATTAAAGGAATTACAGCAAAGGAATGACATATCAGATATCGAGAGCACATACTTGTATGAGACATTTGCAAGAAATAGAAGTCTTGGGCTTTGGTTGCAGCATTGGAGATGGCAAAGAGGAAACATATATGAGATATACTAAGTTTAAGAATCCCCAGAACTTCATGATCAATAGGAAGAGTTTGGATTAAAGAAAAGGAAAGAGCCTAGTGTGATTTCATGTTTCTTGCTTAGGTGGTTGGATGTGTTTGTTATTTGTCAAGTGATGAAACAGAAGAAGAGGAAGAAGAGGACCTCGTGTGGGGAGAGGGGAAAGTTTTGAACACCATGCATTTAAGAATACGCAGGCTGAGCTGACTGGTTACTCTTCGGTAATAAAGACTCAGTGCACAGAGTTCTGAACTGAAGGTAGTGTCATAATCATCAGTGTATGGTTGGTAATTGCATCTATGAATATAGATGAGATGTCCCAGGAAGAGTGTGGTAAGTGGGAGAAGAGTACCAAGAATGATACTCTTTGGAACACCACCATTTACAGGCAATCTAGGAACAGTTAGCCTGCAAAGGAGGTGAGATGAGTTGCAATTTAAAATAGGATGGCCAGGTGCTCGCTTCGGCAGCACATATACTAAAATTGGAACGATACAGAGAAGAGTATCATGGCCCATGCACAAGAATGACATGCAAATTCATGAAGCATTCCATATTTTTAAAAATATAAAATAAAATAGGATTGTCAGGATATTGGGAAAGTGACAGTTGAGCAAACATTTGAAGGATGTGATCATTTGTACTGGATACACTCAGTTAACTTGGAACTATGATTTGTAGAATTCATATTTGTATATGCCTTCAGGTTAGAGTTTCTCAAAAGAATAGTTTGTACAAGATTTGTAAGGTAGAAGTGAAGGAGTAGCCATTGCACTGTAAGCCTCTTCTTAGATGTGGTGATGAACAAATGCAGTGAGTTCCAGCTACTCCTGATGGTCCTATGGTTTACGTTCAGGCTATTTGCAAACCCTGTCAACCAACGGAGGCCACTAGACAATTAGCTGTGACCCCACAGAGGTGATAGTTACCCAGATGAACTGTCACACTTACTTCAGGAGTTGGATGTGCTTAGCTTCTCAAATCAGTTGGTGACTCCTCTGGTTCTTCAACTCTCTCTTCTAAAACCTGCACATTCCCAGTCATTTTATCTTCAAATAATTTCTCTATCCCTTTCTCTCTCTCTCTCCTCGTTGTGGTATTTCCATAATACCATAATTATTTGGTCCACTTGATGGTGTCCCACAAGCCCCTTATGCTCTGATCACCTTTCTTCATTCTTTTTTCCTTTCTTTGGAAGCAAGATTCTCTCTCTCAAATAAATGAAAAAAATCTTTTAAAATATTTTCAATACATTGAAGATATTCCACTCTCTTTTGTTTTCTAGTTGCTGTTGGGAAATGAGCTTCATTTGACTGAAGATGATTTCTCTGTTTTCTTTGGTTGCTTTTTTTTTTTAAAAGATTTTATTAATTTATTTGACAGAGAGAAAGATCACAAGTAGGCGGAGAGTCAGGCAGAGAGAGAGAGAGAGAGAAGCAGGCTCCCGCTGAGCAAAGAGCCCGATGCGGGGCTCGATCCCAGGACCCTGAGATCATGACCTGAGCCGAAGGCAGCGGCTTAATCCACTGAGCCACCCAGGTGCCCCTTTTTGGTTGCTTTTAATATGTGTTTGCCTTTCTGTATGCAGAGAATGGAAGTGGAAATGAGTAAGTGGTATGGATTTCTTTTTGCGTATACTGCTTGGAATTTATTGGGTAACCTGAACCTCAAGGTTGTTGTCTTTCTTCAGTTCCTGAAAATTTTAGTTATTATCTCTTCCAATAGTGCCACTACTTTTCTCTCTCTCCTCTCCTTCTGAAGCTCCAATTAGATATATAACAGTAATAGTAACCCTTCAAGGATACTTTTAGCTAACAGTTTCATGGCACTTACTATGTGCCAAGTAATACTTGAAGTGCTTTTTCTAACTCGAAGTGCTTTTTCTAAAGATTTTCTTATTTATTCCAGAAAAAGGGAGGGGGAGGGGCAACAGGAAAGGGAGAGAGAATCTCAAGCAGACTCTACACTGAGCATGGAGCCCAACACAGGGCTCACTCTCACAACCCCAAAACCATGACCTGAGCCAAACCTAAGAGTCAGATACCCAACCAACTGTGCCTCCCCCACCCCAACTACTGTCAATGTTTTACATTAAATCATTTAATCCTCAATTCAAACTCATGAAGTAGGTATTCTTTCCCCATCTTACAAACAATGAGGAATATGAGGCATATAAAAATTAATCACTTGCCAAAGATCACAGAAATACTAACTGGCAAAATCAGGATGTGGATTTTGGTAATCTGACTCCAGGGCTCCGACCTCAATGCTCTGAAACCGCATTGTGTTTTGCTACTCCTGAGAGTTCAGTATTCCCCCTTTGATGTTTAAGTTTTGTGGTGGTGGTGGTGTTTTGTTTTGTTTTGTTTGGGTTTTGGCTCTATTCAAGTTAGTGGGTCACTTCACACAGCTCTGGTTGTTTACTGAATGTGACACCTTGCATTCAACTTGCAGTGGCCACAACAGAACTTAAAAGAGTAGTTTTGATGTTGCTGTGCAAGGGCTGCTGTATTCTCAGTCACTGGGTTGTCATATAATCTTAGTAAATTGTAGACATCCATTCCTCCAATCCAGACTTTGGGAAGTTGAGGTCAGGAGATTTTCAGACTGTGATTCTTGTCTCTGGAATCTTGTTTCAGGAATTTATGTCCTCTTTTGTTTCTTTAAATAATGGTTTTGTTGACCTTCAAATGCTATGTTTCATTTGCTAATTTGACTTTCATGTTTTAACTATTGTTTAAGAGGGCTAGTTTACTCAGATGAAGAAACTTTAACTGTGATAGTCACTGGGATTACCTCAAACTCCAGTAGGAAACCCATGGCTTGTTTTTTGGTTATCTTTATAACTTTTTTCATCTTAAAATTAATGCATACTTATTAGAGAAAATAAAAAGGAAAAATTGCCCTATTATATTACCTATAGAGGTAAATACCATTAACATCTTCATGTAAAATTTTACAATCCTTTTGAAAGGATTTTGTGTATAAAATTATATTATCTCATACACACTGTTTTACAACATTAATATTTTCAATGTCACCATATATTTTTCTATATTTATAATGCTGCCTTTTATTTCATTTAGTGAAGATGTTATAGTTATTAAAGAAAATTCCCTATCTTTGGACATTGGATTTCCTTCCAAATGTTCATAATTATAAACAGTACCATGATAAACAAACTTTCAGCTTTGTACATATTCATGAATGTTTCTCTAGGATAAGATTTTCAAAGAGAAATAACTGAAGTCAAAGAGGGTACAAATCTCTATAGTGTTTATTTATTTATTTTTAAAGATTTTATTTATTTATTTGACAGAGATCAGAAGTAGGCAGAGAGAGAGGAAGCAGGCTCCCCGCTGAGCAGAGAGCCTGATGCGGGGCTCAATCCCAGGACCCTGGGACCATGACCTGAGCCGAAGGCAGAGGCTTTAACCCACTGAGCCACCCAGGCGCCCCTCCATAGTGTTTAAATACATATTGCTAACTTGTCCTGTTATAGAGGTAACAAGAAGTTGTACCTCTATTGACTGAGTGTAAGAGTACTTCTTTCCCTACTCCATTTCCATTATTAACGCTAGCTATAGTAATTTTTCCAAACACGCTAATGTGATGAGTGATACATATTTTGTTGTTTCAATTTTCATTTCATTGATTTCAATTACCTTATGATACTTTAAAGTACTTGAAAAGTGGACAGAATCTAAATAGTGGGTAGGAGAGAAATCTGAATGGGAATGAAAGGAAGTGTTTTCAATTTTTAGTTAATGCTAGTGAGAGAAGAATTTAATACAAAAAACAGTAATGTAAAGGTAAATAAATCCCTGACCGCAGGCAACTGTCATTAAATTTATAGCCAAGGAAGCAGATGTTGTGTACACTTAAAGGACTGGATGGTAAATCTGGAAAAACGGAATTGAAAGCTCTCAGAATGTATTTAAGCACATTGTAGGGTCATTACATAAGGACCAGTATGCCATACCATTGCTAATTCATTTTTCACTTGTTGGTTTTCTATTTTGGTAGATGGCACCCTCATTCACTTTATCATCAAAGCCAGAAACTTCAGTGCCATTACTGACTCTTGTCTGTCACTTACCGGAGTCCCATCCAGTTTTGCTTGTTCTTCCTCTCACAGAGCTGGAAAGCACTTCTCTCCATCTTTGATACCACCACTCGTATTCAAGTTACTATTATTTCTCACGTGAACAACTGCAATCACTTTTTAACTGGTTTTACATTGGAGCGGCTAAAGCAACCTTTAAAAACACAAACACCATGTCACCATGTTTAATGTAGAATCATTCCTTGGCTTCCCACTGTATTTAGGGTAAAATCCAAATTCCTTACTATCTCTTGCTTACCTCCTCAGACTCCTTTCATGTCACTCTCCTGCTTGCAATCTGTTACTCTGGCTTTTTTTTTTTTTTTTTTCATTTTTTAGAATTAGCCAAGATCTTTCTTACCTCTAAGGCTCTGTGCTTGTTTCCTTCTGCTTGGAAGGTTCTTTCCTGGCACTTTTAGGGCTGGTTAAATTCACCCTTAAGACCCCAGCTTGGGGCACCTGTGTGGCTCAGTGGGTTGACGCCTCTGCCTTCCGCTCTGGTCGTGATCCAGGGTCCTGGGATCGAGCCCCACATCGGGCTCTCTGCTCAGCGGGGAGCCTGCTTCCCCCTTCTCTCTGTCTGCCTCTCTGCCTACTTGTGATCTCTGTCAAATAAGTAAATAAAATCTTTAAGAAAAAAAAAGACCCCAGCTTAAATGTAAACTTTCTAGATTCCTTGGCTACCACATCAATCTCTATTATAGTATCCTGATTATTTCTTTCCCAGAACTTATCACAAAATGTCATTGTTCTATTTATCTACTAACTTATTTATTTTTTCAACATGTTCAGTTAGCTAGCATATAGTACATCATTAGTTTTTGATGTACTTTCCAACGACTCATCAGTTGTGTATAACAGCCAGTACTCATCACCACATGTGCCCTCCTTAATAACCATCACCTGGTTACCCCACTCTCCAACCCCCTTCCCCTCTATAACCCTATTTGTTTCCTGGAGTCCAGAGTCTCTCATGATTTATCTCCCTCTGATTTCTTCCCATTCAGTTTTCCCATTCCATTCCCATTCCCATTCCTTTCCTCTGTGGTCCTCTGCGCCATTCCTTATGTTCCACATGAGTGAAACCATATGATAATTATCTTTCTCTGCTTGACTTATTTCACTCAGCATAATTCCCTCCAGTTCCATCCATATCAAGGCAAATGGTGGGTATTCATCCTTTCTGATGGCTGAGTAATATTACATTGTATATATGCACCACATCTTTAGCCATTCATCTGTTGAAGGGCATCTCTGCTCTTTCCACAGTTTGGCTATTGTAGACATTGCTGCTGTGAACATTGGGGTGAATATGGTCCTTCTTTTCACTACATCTGTATCTCTGGGGTGAACACCTAATAGTGCAATTGTTGGTTTGTAGGGTAGCACTTATTTATTTTTTACATAAAAAATAAATGAGTAAGTGAAAGAACAAATGAATGCAAACAAAATGAGGTGCCACTTTACACACAATAAAGATGGCTGTGGTAGGAAAGACATATAATAACAAGTGTTGACAAGGATGTGGAGATGGGATGCCTGGATGGTTCAATCAGTTAACTGTCTGCCTTCAGCTGAGGTCGTGATCCCAGGGTCCTGGGATGGAGCCCTGCATCATGGGTCCCTACTCAGTGGGGAGCCTGCTTCTCCTTCTGGCTTTCCCCTGCACCAGCTTCTGCACTCTCTGTCTCTCTCAAATAAATTTTAAAAATCCCTTTTTTAAATGATGTGGAGAAGTTGGGACCATCACACACTATCCTCATTAATGTAAAGTAGTGCCGCTGCTTAGGAAAACAGTATGTCATTTACTCAAATGATCTATATGATCTATCAATTTTACTCCTATGTGCATGCCAAGGGGAAATGAAGTATATGTCCACACGAAAGCTTGTACACTAATGGTCGTGGTAGCATCATTCATAATAGCCAAAAATGAAGAAGTTCTAATCCACAAGAGCAAGTAAAATTTGGTATATCCATATACTGAAATATTATTTGGCAATAAAAAGTAATGAAGGGCAGATACATGCTACAGCAGGGATAAATCTTGAAAATCTTATGCTAAGTAAAGAAGCCATTTATAGACAACCATGTATTGTAATTCCATTTATATGAAATATTCAGAATAGGCAAGTCTGTAGAGACAGTAGATTAGTGGTTGCGTAGGGGTGGGGAGCATTGGGGTTAGGGGTAATAGTTAAGAAGTACAGATTCTCTTTTGGGGATAATGAAAATGTTCTAAAATTGTAATGTTGGATATAAAATTCTGAGAATAGACTAAAAGCTGTTGAATTATACACCTTAAATTAGTGGATTGTAAGGTATGTGAATTATGTCTCAATAAAGCTGTTTAAAAAGATAAGTGGATGGGGATCCTGGGTGGCTCAGTCAGTTAAGCATATGCTTTCTGCTCAGGTCATGATCCCAGAGTCCCGGGTTGGAGTCTCACATTAGGTGCTCAGCTCAGCAGGAAGCCTGCTTCTCCCTCTCCCACTCCCCTTGCTTGTGCTCTTGCTCTCTTTCTGTGTCAAATAAATAAAATTTAAAAATAAGAATAAAGAGATAAGTGGATGACCTTGTGCAGAAAATGAAGAACATTTAAACTCAAATTTATTTCGGTAGTTACTAAAACATTGGCTTTTAGTTTTAATGTATTTCTGTTCAAATTTTACTTCTGCTGTACCATATGGCCCATCAATTCTAATCCTAAATATTAGTTATATTACTCTGGGGAGGTTATTTCATTTTTCTAAGCCTCAGTTCCTCCTCTGTAAATTGAGGATGATAATCCCGTCATAGGTAAGAGTTAAATGACATAGTAAGTGTAAAACACTTCACAGTGTGGGAAGCAAACAATAAATAGTATGTGTCTTGATAAAATACACTCAGAAAATGGGTGAAGGGCTGAGGAAGATATAATCTTCCAGTTATGGAATAAAGAAATCACTGGAATGAAAGGCACAGCATAGAGAATATAGTCAATGTATTGTAATAGAGTTATAGTGCAATAGATGGTAGCTACACTGGTGAGCATGGCATGACATAGAGATCTTGAATCACTATGTTGTATGTCTGAAAATAATGTAACATTGTGTGTCAACTATAATCAAATAAGAAAATTTGTCATAAAATAAATAAAAATTAAAATAAAATAAAAAATAAATTAAAAAAAAACAAGATAAAAACACTCAACAAAGTAGGAGCAGAAGAGCAGTTCTTCATTCTGATAATGGACATACATGGTAGGCAGAATGATGACTCCCCAAAGATATCCGCTCCTAATACCCAGAACCTCTGACTATATTATATTACAGGGCAAAGGAGGATTAAAATTGCAGATGGAATCTTTGCTATCTTGGATTAACAAAGGTCTTAACATGATACAAAAAGCATAACTCATAAAAGAAATAAATGCTGAATTGTGCTTCACAACATTTTGAAACTTGAAGAAATTAAGTCAATGAAAAGATAAACTACAGACTGAAAGAAAATATTCACAATCTATATATCTGACAAATGATTTGTCCCTAGAGTACTTAGAAAATTTTTATAACTCATTGTCATTAAAGCATGGACAAAGAATTCAAAGATATATTTCCTGAAAGAAAATATTCATTTAGCCAATAAGCACATTAAGGTACCCAACATCATTAGTCAGAATGGAAATATAAATTTACAACCACACTGCAAACTCATTAGAATAACTACATTTAAGAGGACTGATAATACTAAATATTGGAGAGGACGTAGACCAACTGAAATTCTAACACATAAAGACATCTATTTGGCAGTTTTTTTGGAAAGTTAAATATATATTTACCATGTGACCTATCAATTCCAATCCTAAATATTTATCTAATGAAAACCTATATCTACACAAAAACTTATACAGAAATATGCATAGTAGTTTTATTAATAACAACCATTAAAAATAAAATCTTAAGAGGCACCTGTATGGCTCAGTTGGTTAAGGGTCAGACTCTTGATTTTGGCTCAGGTCATGATACTAGGGTCCTGCGGTCAAGCCCCATGTGGAGCTCTGTGCTCATTGGGGAGTCTGCTTCTCCCTTTTCCTCTCCTTCTGTCTCACCCCTGCATCTGTGCTCTCTCTCTCAAATAAAATCTTAAAATATAAATAAAATAAAATCTTTAAAAAAATTTAAAAATGGGCACTTGTTTGGCTCTCTGACAAAATCTTTTAAAAATCTTTTTAAATGTATTTTTTTAAAGATTTTATTTATTTATTTGACAGACAGAGTTCACAAGTAGGCAGGGAGGCAGGCAGAGAGAGAGGAAGAAGCAGGCTCCCCGCTAAGCAGAGAGCCTGATGTGGGGCTCAATCCCAGGACCCTGGGATCATGACCAGAGCTGAAGGCAGAGGCTTAACCCACTGAACCACCCAGGTGCCCCTAAATATTTTTTTTTATTAAATAGTTTATTCATTTATCTTTTAAGTAGTTTCCACCCTAGCATGGAGCCCAATGCAGGGCTTGAACTCATGACCCCAAAATCAACACCTGAGGTCAAGAGTTGGCGACTTAGCCAATTGAACCACCGAGGTGCCCCTTAACGTTTTTATTTTTAAGTAACCTCTGCACCCAACACGGGGCCACAAAATCACAACTCTGAGATCAAGAGTTGCACGCTCTACCAGCTGAGCTGGCCAGGCATTCCTTTCCTTTAAGCTTGGCTTGTAAATCACCTATGGTGGAAAATTAATTGCATGTTGTTTGTAGGACACCAGTCAAATTTGCTCACCCAGCTTCCCACATTCCAACCCTTTCCCACTCTTATTCATAGAATCATAAATTCGAGAGAGACATCAGAGTGAATTTAACTTTCCACATAAAGCAAACATTAACTTCCTAGAGAACCCATGCCAATTAGGGGCTAAGGTACAAGAGAACATATTCCAGAGCATTTATGCAGAAAAGAAATTTATCCAGGATATCAGACATCTCATAGAATCTTCAGGAAGCTCCAGTGAGTCACAAAAGGAGGCCATGCAGGCAAGCACAGTAATGTTAGTGCTGAATTGCTCACTTGGAAACCCTACTATTGCTACCATTGGGCACAGGCTCCCCAGAACACTGAAACAGGAGCAAATGTGCTGCTGCTGCCCAAAGCTGACTGCCTCTTTGGAGTTTCTCCAGGAAGGCTTTCTCCTTGGCACTGTCTTGGCTCCAAACTGCAGTCTCGTGTTGGCCTTCAATCTACAGCATCCAAGGGAAACATAACACGCCGACTTCAAGGGAAGCTGTGAGAAAGGGTTTCTGGCTTCTACTCTAGGGATGTGGGTTTCACAATTTAGGAGTCCCCTTCCTGCCTCCGCCACCCCATGTTGGAAGATGTTCAAGAATTCAAGGAGAGCCAAAAGCATGACTAATTACCCTAGGAAGTGCATTTTATCATTTGTCTTCTTTAGCATTTGAATGAACTGCTGACTCCTTGTAAATAACATTTTTCATAAACATCTCAGACATGCTCCTTCTTCCCTATGCCATGTCTCTGCACTACCTGAACACAGCTATCAAATATTCTTGAAGTTTTTTCTTCTTGCCAAATATCTCCAGTTCTTGCAAATGTTAATTTTAGGATAGGATTTCAGCTCCCTTGAAAATCAAAAAGCTGTCCCCCAGCATTAACTTTCTTCTACTGAAGCCTCTATAGTGTATCTGAATTGACAGTCCAATTATAAGGGCTGAGGATGGGGAATTTTGTGTGTGTGTGTATGTGTGTGTGTGTGTATACATATATATGTATTATGTACAATGTAACACAAATTCCCAAGTCAAAAAGGTTTGAACTTCCATTAGAGAGGCATATTAGGAAGTTGCCAAACATGACTTGGCCCAGTATCTTCCCATCTCTGACCGCATTGGCAGAAGATTAGCACAATTCTAGACTGATTATTAGAGTTATAAATTACAGGCCACCAAGGAGAAAAGTACTGTGAATTTTTTCCCTCTTCCCCATTAAACTGGGAGTGAAATGCATGAGTATCTATAAATGCTTAAAGTCACAGAATAGTTGCCCTGGTGTGGTGCTTTCTGACACAGTAGCTCAGCCGATGTTTATGAACAATCCCAGGGCAAACTGGGTCACTACCATTTTATCGCTAAGAGGCTTGTGACTTGTTTTAGTCACACCATGGAACCCACACTTGAACTCACATCTTTAGTCTTCAGAGTCCTGGGCATTTCCACCATTTTACACTCCCAGGACAGTAAGGGGTGGGAGAGACTGAGAGAAAGAGCAAAAGTGCAAGGGACATAGTTGTTGGAACTTAGTGTGCTGACATGTCTAGAGAATTATCTATTTTAAAAGCATGGAAAACACTTGACTGTAAATCCATTTGCAAAGGGAACTTGTGAGGGCCACTTGGAGGATTTGCTTGAACCAAAGTGGATAGAATTGTGTTTATTTTACCATGTATAGTACGGCATTTGTTTCTTATGCTGTAACAAAATGCCACAAACTGGATAGCTTAAAACAAGAGAAATTTATTTTCTCACATTCTGGAGACCAGAAACCCAAAGTGAGTATCACTGGGCTGAAATCGTGTTGGCAGGACTACACTCCCTCTTGAGGCTCTAGCGGAGAATCTATTTTTTGCCTCTCTTAGCTTCAGGTGGCTGCTGGACTTGCTTGACTCGTAGTCACGTGACCCCAGTTTCTGCCTCCAAGGTCACATTGCCTTCTCCTCTTTGATCTCCTGCCTCTCTTTCATTAGGACACTTGTCATCCCATTTAAAGCTCACCCAGCTAATTCAGGATTATCTCCCCAACTCAAGATCCTTAATTTAACCACATCTACAAAACTAAAACATTTATAAGCTCCAGGGGTGAAGAACTGATATATTTGTGTGGCCCACACAAATACACCACATTACCACATCTCCCTTTTTTATCCTGCATTATAGAATTTGTTCTTATAAAAGCGATGGGTGGGGGCACATGGGTGGCTCAGTCAGTTCAAAGCAATGTGTATTTGATACAGAAAATTAGACCGTACAGATAAAGAAGAAAAATTAAAATTACCATAATCCGGGCACCTGGTGGCCTCAATGAGTTAAAGCCTCTGCCTTCAGCTCAGGCCATGATCTCAGGGTCCTGGGATTGAGTTCCAAATAGGGCTTTCTACGCAGTGGGGGGGGCCTGCTTCCCCCTCTCTCTCTGCCTGCCTCTTTGCCTGCTTGTGATCTCTCTCTGTGTGTCAAATAAATAAAATCTTTAAAAAATAAAATAAAATAATGACAATTCTATCCCCACCCTGGACTTAAGCACTGCTAATATTTTGGTATCTATCTTTACAGTTCTTTCTCTGTGAACATATATTTACATGTAGGTTTCATTACAAGTTTAAAAACCCAGCCAATAGCGCAGCCCTGATTTCACTTCAGAGGAGCCCACCTCACAAGTTAGAAAAGACTACTGGTACTTTCCTAGAAAACCTGGAATGCAGAAATTTATTTCGGGGACAACTTAGATATCCCCCTATGTCAGACAGGTTAGTGTCAGGGCAATGTTTTTAAAATAGGTAGTTAAATAACATAAAAAGTTCAAGGCAGCTTGTGCAATGTCAGAAGAAAGAATAGGTAAGAATGTCCTTCTCAAGAGAACAGCTAGGAGATGATCCGTTTCCAGAACTGAATGTCAACTGGCTTCTTGGAGTCTGGGACCACAAGCTTTGAATGTGGGGTGTCTGTGGAACCTGACACCAAAATTAGCCCTTGTTCACACGCACATGCTGCCCATTCTTGTTCCCAGGCTGTTTCTCCATGGCTCCTTGCCTATGCTGTTCCTCTGCCTAGAAACAGCCTTTTTCCTTTATTGCCTCGTGAACTTCAGTTTCCTTCAAGAACAACTCAAAAGTCAGCTCTTCCCGGGAATTAAATATCCCTCTGCAGGGGTTGTCCAAGAACACAGACCTTCAAGACCTCAACTCGCAATAAGAAATACATCTTTATCACTATCCAGGATCAGGATACATAAACTATTGAAATAAAACTTTCATGAAAAAAGACAGTGCATTTTGGGGTGCCTGAGTGGCTAAAAAAAGTGCATTTTGAAAGTTTTAATCTTATTTCATTAAAAATATATATACTGGGGCACGTGGCTGGCTCTGCTGGAGAAACATGCAACACTTGATCTCTGTGTCATAAGTTTGAGCCCCATGTTGAATGTAGAGATTACTTCAAATAAATAAATAAACTTCAAATATATATATATTTATATTTAAATATATATTTATTTTTATATATTCATATACATATAAACATACTTATATTTATATATTTATAAATTTAATATATATTTTATAAACTATATATTTATATATAAATTTATGTATTTATAATTTTTATATGTGAATTTATTTATATATATAAATAAATATATAAACTTCAAACATATACATTTGAAGTTTATTTTATTTTATTAAATAAATACATACATAAATTTATATATATTAATAACTCACTTAAGTTGCTATCATGACCTGCTAATGAGTTGGCCAATTTGAAAAATTGCCCTAGAAGATACTCTTTCTAGCTTTGACAGCTTTTCTTGCTTCTCTCATCTCTGAAAGCCTCAGATCCTTTGACCCCTCATACAAATGTGCTGGGGCCCAGTTCTTTTCTGATACTGGTTTCTGCTCATGTTGCTGCTCCTTGTGGGTTTCTGCTCCAGTAAGTGTGATTCTAGCAGCCTGACTGTCTCCAGTTTGGGGCACCTGTTTGCTCCAATTCTCTGACAGATCTAAAAAGAGCTGTTGATTTTCAGTATATTCAGTTTACTTTTTACTTGATGTTAGGATGGAGTAACAATTTCTTTACATGACAGACCAGAAACTAGAAGTCAAAAAGTCTTCTTTTCAAAATATAAATCAATCAACTGATTTAAAAATTTATATGGAAATGCAAATAATTCATTTTTTAAAAGAATTTATTTATTTGAGAAGGAGACAGTGCACGAGAGCATGAGAGGAGAGAAGGTCAGAGGGAGAAGCAGACTCCCTGTGGAGCTGGGAGCCCGATGAGGGATCCTGGGACTCCAGGATCATGATCTGAACTGAAGGCAGTTGCTTAACCAACTGAGCCACCCAGGTCCCCCAGTGCAAATAATTCTTTAAAAACAAACAAAATGGAAGGAATTATACTACCTGATTTCAAGACTTATTATAAGGATACAATAATCAAGACAGTGTGATATTGGCATAAGAACAGACATATAAATCAATGGAATGGAAGAGAATCTAGAACAATCCCAAATTCAATGGGTAACATATACTTTTCAATCAATCATGCTGGCAAAATTAGATATCTCTATAGGGAAAAAAGAATGAACTTCAACTCCTCATCTTACTTCATGAACAAAAACCTTCCCCAAAAGGATCAATGACCTAAATGTAAAAGCTAAAATGATAAAACCTCTAGAAGCAAACGTAGGTGAAAATTGTTGTGGCTTAGGATAACAAGGACTTTGTAGACAGGACACAAAAAGCACGAATCAAAGAAGAAAGATTAACAAGGTGGAATTCATAAAAAGGAAAATGTTTTATTTTTCAAAAGATGTTAAGAGAATAAAAGGCAACTGTTGTATTAATCATGTTTTTAATTTTTTATATTTTATGGTGCTTTGCTGTCTTGGGAGTCTTGTTAGCTGGAAGAGGCTACCCTTACCAGGACTAGCTAATTTCTAGGAATAGCAAAAAACTTGTCTGTGAGCCTGCCTTTCTTATGCAAACCAACCAATCCAAAGACAATATCCCCAACCACCGGTTTTACAAACTCATGCACCAAGTCAGTATTTCCCTTGCCTTAAATCACTCCAGAGTCACCATTATGGCCCACTGTCTGCCAAAATTATTCAAACTATCCAATCCTAAACTTGCTCAAACTTGCCTACCCTGCCTCACTCATTTCCTCCTGTGGAAAGAAAACTACAGTCCAGGCTCTGGACTAAGGTTTCTCCTTTTCTCTTCTGCCTCCTGATCAAGCCCTGTATGATGTGGCATATACTTCTTCTACTGGGGATTTTAAGTAATAAAATTTAATTTATTGGCCTTGACCTCTCCATGTTGTCACTCAGTTATCTTTATACATTAACTTCTGGATACAATCAAAACAACCACGGGTTAGGAGAATATACTCATAGTACATATATCTGGCAAATGACTTAGATCCTGAATCTATGAAGAACTCTTTTTTTTTTTTTTAAAGATTTTATTTATTCAGTTGACAGAGAGAGAGAACTCTAGCAAAAAGAGTGGCAGGCAGTGGAAAATGGGCAAAAATCTATACAGCTAGTTCACAAAAGATTTATGAATGAACAATACAGTACATGAAAAGATGCTCAACATCATTAAATGAAAATTAAGACTACATAATGAGAGGGATGCCTAGGTGACTCAGTTGGCTAAGTGTCTGACTCTTGGTTTTGGCTTAGGTCATGATCTTGAGGTGGTGGGATGGAGCCCAGCACTGGGCTCTTCACTGAGCACAGAGTCTGCTTCAGATTCTCTCTCCCTCTGCCCCTCCCCTGTATGCTCTCTCTAATAAATAAATAAAATCCTTTAAAAAAAAAAAACAAGACAAAACAAAACCCCTACATAATGAGATATCACTACCCATTCATTGGAATCCTTGGAACTGTTGGTTTTACATGTTAGTAGGCATGTAAAGTGGTAGAACCACTTTGAAAAATAGTTTGGCACCTTCTATAAAATTAACATACACTTACCATGTATATGACCCAGAAATACCACTTCTAGGTATTAATCCAAGAGAAATGAAAACATGTCCACAAAGATACTTATACATGAATGTTCATAGCAGCTTCATTCATTATAGCTAGAAACGGGAAACCAAATGCCAATCAGTAGAATTGATAAGTCAACTGATTTGCTCATACAATGGAATACTGCTCAGTCAAAAAAGGACTTAACTACAGTACATGCAAACAACAAGGCAAATCTCAAGTCAAAGGAGCCAGATTCAAGAGTACTTACCACAGGGATGCCTGGGTGGTTCAGTCAGTTGGGTGTCTGCCTTCAGCCAGGTCATGATCCCAGAGTCTTGGGATCAAGTCCCACAACGGGCTCCTTGCTCAGCAGGGAGACTGCTTCTCCCTCTGCCTGCTTCTCCCTCTTCCCCCTCTGCTCCCTCTTCCTGCTTGGTGCACTCACTTGTTTTCTCCCTGTCTCTGACAAATAAGTAAATAAAGAATTTTTTAAAAAAAGAGTGCATACTGGGGCACCTGGGTGGCTCAGTGGGTTAAGCCGCTGCCTTCGGCTCAGGTCATGATCTCAGGGTCCTGGGGTCGAGTCCTGCTTCCCCTCTCTCTATCTGTCTGCCTCTCCGTCTACTTGTGATTTCTCTCTATCAAATAAATAAATAAAATCTTTAAAAAAAAAAGAGTACATACTATGTTTTTCATTCACATGACTCTCTAGAACAGGCAAAACTAATTCTACTTAAAGAAATATGATCAGTTGTTGTTTTGGTGGGCAGTAGGAGGGATGGGTTATATAAGGAAACTTTCTGCAATGATGGAAATAAATTTTGACTGGGGTGTTAGTGACTTTGGTGCATACATTGGTCAAAGCTCCTTGCATTTTCTTGTATGCAGTTTATGTATTGTATGTAATTATACCTTAATATAATATAATATTATATAATAATGTAATAATATAATGTAATAATACATATAAAATGTATCATATATAACAATATAATAACAAACATATAACGCATATACAAATTCATAATATAATAATATATAAATACAAATATACCATATATATGTATGTATTTTGTAATTATACCATAATGAGGTTGATTTTTTAAAAGATTTTACTTATTTATTTGACAGAGAGGCACAGCAAGAGAGGGAACAGAAGCAAGGGAAGTGAGAGAAGGAGAAGCAGGCTTTCCGCCAAGCAAGGAGCCCAATGCGGCGCTCAATCCCAGGACCCCGCAACCATGACCCGAGACAAAGGCAGACTGAGCCACCCAGGAGCCCTGAGGTTGATTTTTTAAAAATGAAACAGTTTAAGGGGTGTCTGTCTGGCTCCATTAGAAGGGAATATGAGCCTTGAGCTCAGGGTTGTGAGTTAGAGCCTCACATTGGGTGTAGAGATTACTAAAGTAAATCAGTAAACAAAAATAAATTTTTTAAAAAAGATTTTATTTATTTATTTGCCAGAGAGAGAGAGCGAGCGAGTGAGCACAGGCAGGCAGAGTGGCAGCAGAGGCAGAGGGAGAAGCAGGCTCCCCGCCGAGCAAGGAGCCCGATGTGGGACCTGATCCCAGGACGCTGGGATCATGACCTGGGCCGAAGGCAGCCGCTTAACCAACTGAGCCACCCAGGCATCCCAACAAAAATAAATTTTAAAAAATAAAACAGTTGAGTTCAGATTGTGCCTTTCTTTTTCCTTTTTTTCTTTTTAAGTATTTTATTTATTTATTTGACCAACAGAGATCACAAGTAGGCAGAGAGGCAGGCAGGGAGAGAGGAGGAAGCAGGCTCCCTGTGGAGCAGAGAGCCCAATGCGGGGCTCAATCCCAGGACCCTGGGATCATGACCTGAGCCAGAGGCAGAGGCTTTAACGCACTGAGCCACCCAGGTGCCCCCAGATGGTGCCTTTCAAACCAGAGAAATCTTGGGGGCTTCAGGAGGAGCACACCCATTTGCATTAGTCAAGCTTAAGATCTGAAAACCAAGAGCAGCCTAGCCCAGGAGGAAAACTAGTATAGATGAGTGTCTACGAGTGAAAAACAGAGGAAACATTTCTCCAAGCTATGAAGGGCTGCTGGGGTGCAGTGTGGTCTGCATTTGAGAGTTAGATCGTGGAGAGCCAGAAACAGAAGTGACTCTGCTTCTCCAGGGACTTGGAGTGGTGCCAGAGCTTACCCCTGGTACAGACAACGGTTTTGCTGTGATACTCTAGAGAAGACCAAATTCTATGGGAGGTGAAATGTGCTATTCCTTTGGGTGGTGACAGAAGAATAATGGCTAAAAATAGTAGCTAACATGTATTGAACTGTTCCTTTTATGAGATATGACATAGGAATTCTCATAACTTCTTAAGTTAAATACTCTTCTCAACTCCCTGGTACAGATGAGCAACAAGTGGGGTACTGGCGCTAGTTCTTACTGTTTAGTCAGAACTGACTGTCGAATTATCATGATTTTTGTTAGCCAGTTGACATATGTTGCTAGCTTAAGATCAGCCCTGGTGAAAATACTTCTAATGTGGAGATTGGTAAATGCTACCAACCAGAGCCTTTACCCCAGAGAACAAGTGTGTTCAATACTTAGCAGCAGAGCACTGAAACAGGCATGGAGAGGTTTAGCAGCTTGCCAAGGTTACACAGCTTATAGCAACTGGCAGATCCCAGGCCAGTTTCATTACTCTAAAGCCCACAGTCTTACCACTAGAGACCCTTTTATATTGAGGCATAAGACTGCTTCCCTGAATTCATTTCCAAAGAAAAACCATGTTGCTCAAGAAAGACTCTCAGATTAAGGATGTGGACTTTGCAGAACTTTTCTTGAGGGCCTAGAATTCAAGTATTTGGCATTTCCATAACTCAACATGGGTTGGAGGTGGGTGTGGGGAGGGCATGACCCTAGTGCTCTGGCAACAGGCTGCTGAGATGCACATTTTATTTATTTCTTCATTTATTTAAAGATTTTATTTATTTATTTGACAGAGAGAGAGAGACAGCGAGACAGGGGAACACAAGCAGGGGGAGGGGGAGAGGGAGAATCAGGCTCTCCGCTGATGATGCGATGTGGGACTCAATCCCAGGACCCTGGGACCATGACCTGAATCAAAAACAGACACTTAATGACTGAGCCACCCAGGGGCCCCAGCACATTTTATATAAATAAATAAATGTGTACATTTCCCCCCATTTCCTCAATGAATTTCATAAAGGAGAATAGTTGAGTCCTCATTCAAAGGATGGGAATGACTCGTATAAAGCAAATTGTGTATGAGCTATTTGTGTGGAATGTTCTGAATCATGAAGAAATAAAACTCATTTGCTGCAAGAAGGTCAAGCAGAAGGCTGTGAGAGGGATCATTCCCCTGATTTTGAAGAAGGGCTCCGAATCCTATAACCTCTTTCTCAGATCCCTTGAAAAGTAGAACTATCCTCTGTTTCAGGATTTGATTGGACAAAGCAAGTATCAACTTTCTTTTTTTAAAATTTTATTTTGTTTTATTTCTTTTCCGTGTTCCCGAATTCATTGTTTATGCACCACACCCAGTGCTTCATGCTATATGTGCCCTCCATAATACCTACCACAAGGCTCACCCAACTCTCCACTCCCCTCCCCTCCAAAACCCTGTTTTTTCAAGAATCCACAATCTCTCATTGTTTGTCTCCCCCTTCAATTCCTCCCAACTCACTTCTCCTCTCCATCTCCCAATGTCCTCTGTGTTATTCCTTATGCTCCACAAGTATATGAAACCATATGATAATTGACTCTCTCTGCTTGACTTATTCCACTCAGAATAATGTCTTCCAGTCCCATCCATGTTGATACAAGAGTTGGGTATTCATCCTTTCTGATGGAGGCATAATACTCCATTGTATATAGGGACCATATCTACTTTATCCATTCATCCGTTGAAGGGCATCTTGGTTCTTTCCACAGTTTGGCGACCATGGCCATTGCTGATATAAACATTGGGGTACAGATGGCCCTTCTTTTCAGCAAGTATCAGCTTTCTTATATCTGTTCTACAAATAGAATAAACTATGAAGAAAGCCCATACTCCCAATGAGAGAACGTTTGCTCCCCTCTCTCTTTATGTCATTAGGTAGTTTTTGGTTCCGCAGAGGAAAGACTCAGATACTCTCAACAAAAACTACTAGATTACTTGTCATTGAAGTCAATTAAGTCACTCCATGGTCAGGGATTAAAGATTTAGTGCAGTCTCATTTCAAAATCAAACTGGATAATGAAGGCATTCAAGAAGTTAACACGGTCATGGTTCTTGACATTCCTTAGTCCAGTGAGGAATTACTATTTTTAGTAATATTATCAATAAGTAATAGCTTTTATTTTGTTTCATGATAGATTTTAATCAGGGTTAAGGGTTGATCTGGGGAAAGTTACCCTTAACCATCCCTCTCAGCCAAATCCCTACTATTCTCACACACTTCCCTTAGCCCTAACACAGGCTCCTCCCATTCCCGTTTGGCTGAGACAAAGATCCTGTGGTGGGAAGGAGGAAACAGAAGGCAAAAAGGGAAGAGTAAATATTTGGAATCCATTGTGCTGGCTCATACTGGGGAAGGAAAGTCAGGTCACCAATGGAAAATCCTCTGCATAACTCCATCTTCATCCTCGTGAACTCTAAGTTCTGGGGAGACACAGAATTGGGTCCTCTAACCTCACCTCTTCTCTGACTGGGCTTTTTCAGCAGAGATCAGAAGAAGACTTAGATGATTTGACTTACAACCTAAAGGATTTATACCATATCCCATCTTTTTTGAGCTTCTGTCCCCTGAGTAAAGATATTGACATTATTTTTAATTCAAAAAGCACCTTTACAGAAGGTGTTCTATGGAAGAAGGACCATCACCATTACCGAGTGGAGCAGCTGACCCCAAATTATCTGCTAGACACTCTTCAGAGCCCCTGCATCATCAAAGGGGAGTCGGGCAAATGGAAGTCCACTCTGCTACAGCAAATCGACACACTCTGGGCCTCTGGAAAGTGTGGGGCTCTGACCAAGTTCAAATTAATCTTCTCCTTCCAGCTGAGCAGGGCACAAGGTGGGCTCTTTGCAACTATGTGGGATCAACTCGTGCATATACCTGATGTAATCAGGAAGCCGACTTTCCTGGCCATGCTGCTGAAACTACAGCAGAGTTCTTTTTCTCCTTGGCGGCTACAATGAATTCAGGGCCCAGAACTGCCCAGAGACTGAAATCCTCATAAAGGAAAACCACAGCCTCCAGAATATGAGTGTTGTCGCCCCCCACCACTGAGTGCCTGAGGCACATCAGGCAGTTTGGTGCCCTGACTGCTGAGAGGGTTATGACGGAGGACAGTGCCCAGACTCTCATCTGGAAAGTGCTGACAAAGGAGCATGCTGAAGGTTTGTTGCTCCAAATTCAGAAATCCAGGTGCTTGAGGAGTCTGAGGAAGACCCCTCACTTTGTGGTCATCATTTGTGTCATCCAGATGGGGGAAAATAAGTTCCACTCTAACACACAAACAACACTGATCCTTACCTTCTATGATCTGCTGATATACAAAAACCAGCACAAACTTAGAGAGGGGGCTGCAGGTGACTTCACTCAGAGTCTGGAGTACTACGGAGAACTCACTTTGGGGGGGGCGTGTTTTTCCACAGATTTGATTTCCAACCGGAAGACATGTCCAGTGTGAATGAGGACACCCTACCAACAACTGGACTCCTCTGTAAATACACAGCTCAATGGTTCAAGCCCAAGTATAAATTCTTTCCCGACTCATCCCAGGAGACCTAGCAGGATGCAGGGTCGGCAATTCACTGAAGTCTCAAGAACCAGAGGAGGTGACCAAGGGAAATGTCACTTGCAGAAAATGGTTTTCATTTCAGACTTTACATCCAAGTATAGCAACCTGCTCCCGTACACCTGGATCAGCTACCAAAGCCACCGGGACTGTTTTGAAAGACTGCAGGAGTGTATCAAGATGGCAACCTCCTCGGGCCTTGTGCTCTCCAACACTAAGAAGCCTCTCTGGAGGCAAGAATCTATGCAAATGTGAAAAACACCACCATGCAAGAAACTCTGAAAGCCATAAACATCAATTCCTTTACAGAGTGTGGCATTAATTGATTCTATGAGCATATATACGAATCAGACCTGACTAAAGAATTTGAAGCTTCCTTTTGTGGTAAAAGCTTATATATCAAGTCAGAGAACATCCCTGATTATTTATTTGACTTCTTTGAACACTTACTTAATTGGGTCAGTCCTCTGGACTTTATTAAACTTAACTTCTATGGAGAAGCTCTGGTCTCATGGGACAAGATCACAGGAGACACAAGCAGGCGTGGAGAAGAGTCCTCAGAAACCTACATTCCCAACATGGCCATGTCTTTGTTCTGCAACTGGAAGCAGGAATTTAAGACTCTGGAGGTCACACTCTGGGATTTCAGCAAGTTGAATAAGCAAAAAATCAGATACCTGGGAAAGATATTCAGCTCTGCTACAAGCCTCAGATTGTGCATGAAGAGGTATGCTGGTGTGGCTCGAAGCTTTAGTTCTCTCCTCGGCACCCGTGAGAATAATTTTTGTCACCGTGGAAGCCAGTGCCCTCACCATAGAAGAGGAGCAGCACATCACACACGTGACAAACCTGAAAACCTGGAGTATTCAGGACCTCCAGACTGTATGGCTGCCAGGTATTGTACACATCAGCAGTTTAAGCTATAATCAAGCCCATTGGGGTGCCGTGGAAATATTAGGTATCATATAGTTTTGCTTTAAATGTCCTAAAATGTCTATACTGCCTAGAGCAATCTATACTTTTAATGCCATTCCGATCAAAATTCCACCGGAATTTTTCAAAGAGCTGGAGCAAATAATCCTAAAATTTGTATGGAATCAGAAAAGACCCCGAATCGCTAAGGAAATGTTGAAAAACAAAAATAAAATGGTGGGCATCACAGTTTTACCTGATTTCAAGTTACCTGATTTCAAGCTTTACTACAAAGCTGTGATCACCAAGACAGCATGGTACTGGCATAAAAACAGACACTTAGACCAGTGGAACAGAGTAGAGAGCCCAGATATGGGCCCTCAACTCTATGGGCAAATAATCTTCAACAAAACAGGAAAAAATATACAGTGGAAAAAAGTCTCTTCAATAAATGGTGCTGGGAAAACTGGACGGCTATATGTAGAAGAATGAAACTTGACCATTCTCTTACACCATACACAAAGATAAACTCAAAATGGATAAGACCTCAATATGAGATAGGAATCCATCAGAATCCTAGAAGAGAACATAGGCAGTAACCTCTTTGATATCAGCCACAGCAACTTCTTTCAAGATATGTCTCCAAAGGCAAAGGAAACAAAAGCGAAGATGAACTTTTGGGACTTTATCAAGATCAAAAGCTTCTGCACAGCAAAGGAAACAGTCAACAAAACAAAGAGGCAACCCACAGAATGGGAGAAGATATTTGCAAATGACAGTACAGACAAAAGGTTGATATCCAGGATCTATAAAGAACCCCTCAAACTCAACACACAAAACAGACAATCATATCAAAAAATGGGCAGAAGATATGAACAGACACTTCTCCAATGAAGACATACAAATGGCTATCAGACACATGAAAAAACGTTCATCATCACTAGTCATCAGGGAGATTCAAATTAAAACTACATTGAGATACCACCTTATAACAGTTAGAATGGCCAAAATTAGCAAGACAGGAAACAACATGTGCTGGAGAGGATGTGGAGAAAGGGGAACTCTCTTACACTGTTGGTGGGAATGCAAGTTGGTGCAGCCACTTTGGAAAACAGTGTGGAGATTCCTTAAGAAATTAAAAATAGAGCTTCCCTATGACCCTGCAATTGCACTACTGGGTATTTACCCCAAAGATACAGATGTAGTGAAAAGAAGGGCCATCTGTACCCCAGTGTTTATAGCAGCAACGGCCACAGTTGCCAAACTGTGGAAAGAGCCAAAATGCCCTTCAACAGATGAATGTATAAGGAATATGTGGTCCATATACACTATGGAATATTATGCCTCTATCAGAAAGGATGAATACCCAACTTTTGTAGCAACATGGATAGGACTGGAAGAGATTATGCTGAGTGAAATAAGTCAAGCAGAGAGAGTCAATTATCATATGGTTTCACTCATTTGTGGAGCATAACAAATAACATGGAGGACAAGGGGAGATGGAGAGGAGAAGGGAGTTGAGGGAAATTGGAAGAGGAGGTGAACCATGAGAGACTATGGACTCTGAAAAACAATCTGAGGGTTTTGAAGGAGCGGGGGTGTGGGAGTTTGGGGGAACCAAGTGGTGGGTATTAGAGAGGGCACGGATTGCATGGAGCACTGGGTGTGGTGCAAAAACAATGAATACTGTTACGCTGAAAAGAAATAAAAAATTAAAAAAAAAAAAAAAAAAAAAACATGTCCTAATAGTTTCAACCACATGTCAGGACTTGGAAGGGAGGTGGGAGGACTGAGAGAGCCGTCCATAAGTGGGGGAAGGCTGTCATACTGGGAAGCACCAGGGACGATTCCAAGAGCTGAAGTTATAGTTTGACAGAATGGCAATATAATTTGTATGGTTGTGTGTGTGTGTGTGTGTGTGTGCTGTGGTAGGTTCAGCTTGTCTTCACTGACCTCTCCCCTCTTCTCAGCATCTCCATTTCTACCCATCACCCACTGCCTCCTTGCCAAATGATACCCTTGCCCGCTTCAAGACTGAGAGGAAATATAGCCTGTAAACTAATCACCTGCGGAAGCTGGTAGCTAATTGTGTTACTGGCTTCTTGTCCAGGAAACTGCATAACATACATAACCAGCCCCACCCCACCCCACGTATTATTCATTTTGAATTAAGATTTTGGAGGGGCACTTGGGTGGCTCAATGGGTTAAGCCTCTGCCTTCGGCTCAGGTCATGATTTCAGGGTCCTGGGTTGGAGCCCCACATCGGGCTCTCTGCTCAGCGGGGAGCCGTCTTCCCCCTCTCTCTCTGCCTGCCTCTCTGCCTACTTGTGATCTCTCTCTCTCTGTGTCAAATAAATAAATGAAATCTTAAAAAAAAAAGAAAGAAAGAAGATTTTGGGAACAGATTTTGTCTAACATGAAGAACTTTTGGGTGTCAGACACATACATGTGGGGCCAGTCTTCCTGGGTAAAGGGAAGTTTTCCCAAAATTCAAAATAGTAGTATAGGTGAATGTCTATCTGCCTTACCTGGGTAGACCAGCTTGACCTAGGTAGATCAGCCCTGCTGCCTAGAACAGGGGCTACTGGTGGTATGAAACTCTTGGCTGGAAGGAGCCTTGCTCTTCTTGACTGTAATCCAAGATAACTTTTTATTCACTAGATTTCCCATCAGGCTCTGCCTCACTTGTCACCCTGTAGAGAAAATTTCATATCATTTAAAAAAAAATCTAGACTCTGTTGTACAGATAATTTTTGCAACCTTCTCAATGTAGGAATCCCTTCCATAAGATTCTGCATGGTCACCAGGACTTCATTAGACTAACTTCTGTGTCAGGAAGCTCGCCTCCTCCTCTTGATGGCTGTTCCTTTGTGCTGATCCTGCACACTGGTTGTCTACGTGCTGAATTTGGCCTACATGTTGTACAGAATTGTCTTTTGAATGTTTGCCAATATTTTGTTTTTAATTTTTACATTTGTTTTTTGTGTAACATATTCACGTGACCCAAATTATAAAACTGTTTACAACAAAGTCACCTTCCCTTTCCCATCCCCTGGTCACGATTCTTCTCCCTGGAGTTGGCAGCATTTTGCTACTGGGAGATTGCAGTGTGAAACTACAGGTTACTCATTTCTCTTGATAATTATAGGTCTGGCAACTGCATGCCCACATCTTCACTTGGTAACAATCAGCTAGAGCTTCCTGAGATGTTCCTATGCTCTGTGGACAAGATACATCATCTCCGTGTGGGCATGGCACCCACCTGTTCTACTTCTTGGAATGACACTATCTCCCTGGCCCTCGTTGACATTTGGGTTTGTAACCAGTGCTCATTCCTTCTTATAGCTAAAATCCAGTGCCCTGCCTTCGGCTCGGGTCACAATCCCAGAGTCCTGGGATCAAGTCCCACGTCTGGCTCCCTGCTCATTGAGGAGCCTGCTTCTCCCACTCCCTCTCCCTTTCTCTGCTATTCTGCCTGCTTGTGCTCTCTCTCTCTCTCTCACTGTGTCAAATAAATTTAAAAAGTTTTAAAATCCAGCGCCCTGTCACTTCTACCCAAGGCTGGTTTCTATTTTTGCCCTCCGCATTTCTTCAGAATATTCCTCATTCATCCATTTCTTTGCTGAATAGTGTTGCACTGCATGGAGGTGCCACAGTTTATCTCATCATCGCTGAAAGACATGTAGGTTATTCCCAGATTGGATAATTATAAATCAAGCTCCTATAAATGTTTGTATGCAGGTTTGGGTGTGAAAATAAGTTTTCCCTATTTTAGAGAGAGAGAGTGTGCATGCCCCAGCTGGTGGCGGGGACGGGGCGGGGATGGAGAGGCAAAGAGCAAGGGAGAGGGAGACAGAGGATCTTAGGCAGGCTTCACACCCAGCACGGAGCCTCACCCTGAGATCACGACCTAAGATCATAACCTGAGCCAAAATCAGGAGTCAAACGCTTAACCCACGGAGCCATCGAGGCACCCCTGAAAATAAGCTTCCAGTTCACTTAGGTAAATACCTAGGGGTGGGATTGCTAAGCTATGGGACAAGCGCTTATTTAACTTTTTAAGAAACTTCCAAGCTATTTTCCAGTTTGTACCCCTTTACATTTCCAATAGCAATATACGAGAGGTTTTGCTGCTCTGAATTCTCACGAGCACTTAATAGCGTTTGTGTTTTTATTTTTGTCATTTTACAATTGCCCTACAAGAAGAAAAAAAAAAAAAGCAGAAAACACCAAGTTCTGATGAGGATGTGGAGCAATTGGAATTCTGGTGTTCTGTTATCTCATCATACTTAGCTCCTAAAAGTTGAAAACTTATCACGGGCTGGTTTGCCAATTATATACCTCTCTGACAAAGTGTCTGTTTAAGTTTTCACCTGCTTTTTAATTGGGTAATTTATCTTCTTAGTGTTGAGTTTTGAGTGTTCTTTATATATTTTGGATACAGGCCCTCTGTCAGACAAGTGATTTGAAAATATTTCCTCCTAATCTGTAGCTAGTCTTTTCATTCTCTTAATGGTATCTTTCATAGAACAAACATTCTAGATTTAGCTGCAGTCCGTTGTTGCTTGTATGAATCACGCTTTTGGTGTGATTTCTCAGAACTTTTTGCCTAATCCCAGGTCATGAAGATTTTCTCCTATCTTTTCTTCTTAAATTTTTATGTTTTATAATTATATTTATGATCCATTAGAGTTAACATTTATGGAAAATATGATGTTTAGATCAAGGTTCATTTTTCTTGCATATGAATATCTAGTTTATTGAAATGACTATCATGTTTGAATTGCCTTTGTACTTTCATCCAAAATCATCTGGCTGTAATTATGTGGGTGTATTTCTGGACTCTATACTCTTATTGATTGATCATTTGCCAATACCCTTCTCTCCTTTGCTAATAACACATAGTGTTAGTAACTGGTAGTTTTAGTGTAAGTCGTAAAACTGAGTAGTGTTGTTTCTTCAACTTTGTTTTTTTCCAAATTTGTTCTGTGTATTTTAGTTCCTCTGCCTTTCACATTATTTATAG
Organism: Mustela nigripes; assembly: GCF_022355385.1. Classification (NCBI taxonomy): domain Eukaryota; kingdom Metazoa; phylum Chordata; class Mammalia; order Carnivora; family Mustelidae; genus Mustela; species Mustela nigripes. The sequence continues at coordinate 25,990,224 of NC_081563.1, read as the reverse complement.
TATCAAACTCTTTGGGATCTTAGCTGGAATTACACTAAATCTATGGACCAATTTAGGGAGAACTAACATCTTTATTTTGTTGAATCTTTCAATCTATGAGTATGATTTGTCTTTCATCTAGATTTTCTTTCATTTATCATCATTTTGTAGTTTTCTTTTTTTTTAAGATTTTATTTATTTATTTGACAGACAGACATCACAAGTGGGCATAGAGGCAGGCAGAGAGAGAGGAAGGGAAGCAGGCTCCCTGCTGAGCAGAGAAACCGATGCGATGCGGGGCTTAATCCCAGGACCCTGGGATCATGACCTGAGCTGAAGGCAGAGGCTTTAACTCACTGAGCCACCCAGGTGCCCCATTTTGTAGTTTTCATCATGTTGATCCTGTATATATTTTATCAGATTTATATCTAACTTTTTCATTCTTTTTTTTTTTTTTAAAGATTTATTTATTTGACAGAGAGAAATCACAAGTAGACAGAGAGGCAGCCAGAGAGAGAGAGAGAGGGAAGCAGGCTCCCTGCTGAGCAGAGAGCCCGATGCGGGACTCGATCCCAGGATCCTGAGATCATGACCTGAGCCGAAGGCAGCGGCTTAATCCACTGAGCCACCCAGGCGCCCTAACTTTTTCATTCTTTTGGAGCTATTGTAAATCGAATTTTATAAAATTGGTTGCCAATCATTTATTGTTACTACATAGAAATCCAATTGCTTTTTGTCTGTTGATCTTATACTCTACACATTTGCTATACTCATTTCATGTCATCCTCCAAAATAGCAGGTTTATTCCTTCCTTTCTGATTTGTATTTATTTTATCTTCTTGCCTTATTGCACTGATTATGACTTGCAAGACAGTGTTGAATGGGAGGGTTGAGAGTGAATATCCTCCTTTGTTCCTGATATTAAGAACAAAGCATTCAGGGGCGCCTGGGTGGCTCAGTGGGTTAAAGCCTCTGCCTTCAGCTCAGGTAATGATCCCAGGGTCTTGGGCTAGAGCCCCGCATCAGGCTCTCTGCTCCGCGGAGGGCCTGCTTCCCCCTCTCTCTCTGCCTGCCTCCCTGCCTACTTGTGATCTCTCTCTCTCTGTCAAATGAATAAATAAAATCTTTAAAACAAAACAAAAAAAAAGAACAAAGCATTCAGACGTTCACCCTTAAGTATAATGTCAACTGTAGTATTTTTTTTTAAGATTATTTATTTATTTATTCATTAGACACAGAGAGATCACAAGTAGGCAGAGAGGCAAGCAGAGAGAGAGAGGAGGAAGCAGGCTCCTCACCGAGCAGAGAGCCCGATGTGGGACTCGATCCCAGGACCCTGAGATCATGACCCGAGCCGAAGGCAGCGGCTTTAACCCACTGAGCCACCCAGGCGCCCCATCAACTGTAGTATTTTTGTAGATGACTTTTATCAGGTTGAGGAAGTTCCCTTCTCTTCCTAGGTTGCTGAGAAATCTTATTATGGATGGATGTCAGATGATGTAAAATGTTTTTTCTTCCTCAATATATCCGATCATGCAATTTTTCTTCTTTAGACTGTTAATACAGTGAATTATATGGATTGATCAGCAGATACTGAAATAGCTCTGCATTCCCTGTAAGAAGCCCACTTGGTGGTAGTATAACATTCTTTTTATATATGGCTGGAAACCTTAGTAATATCTTGTTGAGGATTTTTGCTTCTATGTTCATGAGTGATATATTGTTCTGAAGTTTTCTTTTTTATTTGTTATTATTTTTGAACTTTTCTTTTAATTTATCCTCTGGGCCTGGGTTTTGTGTCATTTAATGACATCATAAAAGGGAAACTTTCCTTCCACTTGTATTTTCTGGATGTGATTTTGTAGAATTGGCGTTATTTCTCCTTTGAATGTTTGATAGGATTTGCAAGTTAAATTATCTGTTTCAACAGATTTCTTTTTTGGAAAATTTTAAGCCATAAATTCAGTTTCCTTTAAGCATTGTGTTAGCTACAGATTTTGATATATTTTATTTTTATTTCTATAATTTTCAAAATATTGTCTAGTTTTCCTTAATCCATGCTTATTTAGAAGTCTACTGTTAAATTTATCAGTGTTTGGAGATTGTTATTTTTCTGTTATTATTTTCTAGTCCAATTCCACTGTATTTGGAGAACATGCTTTTAGATAAAGAAGACACCCATCTCTGACCTTATTATGGTTTTTCTCATGCTGCTGAGAGAATGACCTTCACATAGGTGACCTTTGTATGATCCAGGAGATGGGAGAGTGAGTTGAAAGAAGAAAAACTCTCTTGCTTTTTATAACTCAAGGTCTCTACAGAAAGAACATGCAAGATCTCTGCGCAATGGTTCTTTGTTTTCTTTTCAGTCCATTAATCAATGCGTAAATCAAATTAACCTGATGCCCTAATGTATTTCCTTTCCAACTTTTTGCTGACAAACCTGAAGAAGATGAGTTTACTTCATCCGATGCATTTGTCTGACATTGGGAAAGGAATGGATTACATAGTAAAGTTTCTGTCAACTGAAACCTGTGACCTTGAAGAAATCCAATTAGTTTCCTGCTGCCTGTCACCAAATGCTGTGAAAACCCTAGGTACCGTTGCCTGCATTAACTGAATGAGAACAGTGTAAGAGAGCATGTGAGGACACAACAGATGTTGGTGAGGATGCAGAGAAAAGGAAACCCTCCTACACTGTCGGTGGGAATGCAAGCTGGTGCAGCCACTCTGGAAGAGTATAGAAGTTCCTCAAAAGTTGAAAATAGGAGCTATCCTATGACTCAGCAATTGCACTACTGGGTATTTACCCCAAAGATACAAATGTAGTGATCCAAAGGGGCACCTGCTACCCCAATGTTTATAGCAGTAATGTTCACAATGTCCACTGACATATGAATGGATAAAGAAGGTATGGTATGTGTGTATATGTGTGTGTGTGTGTGTGTGTGTGTGTGTGTATAATGGAGCCACCAAAAAAAAAGAAATCATCATATGTGTGTATATATATATATATATATATATATATATATATAATGGAGCCACCAAAAAAAATGAAATCTTCCCATTTGCAATGACATGGATGGAACTAGAGGTAGCTCAGTCTTTAAGCATCTGCTTTCAGCTTGGGTCATGATCTGAGGGTCCTGGAATCGAGCTCCACATTGGGTTCCCTGCAGGGAGCCTTCTTCTCCCTCTCCCTCTGCCTACCTGCCTGCTGCTCCCCATCTTGTGCTGTCAATAAATAAACAAAATCTTTTTAAAAAAATGATCTCATCAATACGTAGAATTTCAGAAACAAGGCAGAGAATCATAGGGGAAGAGAGGAAAAAATGAAACAAGATTAAGCTAGAGAGACAAAGAGTAAGATCGTAGGAAACAAACTGAGGGGGGGGGGAGGGGGGTGCTGGAGGGGTGCTGGTGATGGACATTGGGGAGGGTATGTGTTGTACTGAGCACTGGGTATTGTATAAGACTGATGAATCACAGACCTATACACCTGAAACCAATAATATATTATATGTTAATTAATTAAATTTAAATAAATAAATGAAAGAAAAGAAAATACTGTCCTGCCTTCAGGTTTTTAAGCATTGCATCTATCATATTAAAGGAAAAACATTCCCATTATCTGACAAGGTATATTATGTTAGAAATTGCTCTTGCTAGCCTTAACGATCTGAAATTCAACAATGCCTTTCCAATTTTGGGAAATATTTTTAAGGAATGCCTGTTGGGTATTCAAAACATGTAAAGATAAGTGCAACTGTATCTAAATGGGATCACGAATATCTTTTTTTTAGAAGATTTTATTTATTTATTTGACAGACAGAGATCACAATAGTCAGAGAGGCAGGCAGAGAGAGAGAGAGGAAGGGAAGCAGGCTCCCCGCTGAGCAGAGAGCCTGATGCGGGGCTCGATCCCAGGACCCTGAGATCAGGACCTGAGCTGAAGGCAGAGGCTTAATCCACTGAGCCACCCAGGCACCCCATGGGATCACGAATATCTTTAAGCAACTGTGAAATTATCCTGGAACAAACAGATCTGTAAATGACAGAAGATTCTACCCGACTCAGGCAGCTGATGGGGGGGGGGGTGTGTCTTCATGCTATCTGTATTAGTCATCGATTTCTATAGAACAGATTAATCACCCCCCAAATCGTGGCTTACAACAGATATCAATATTATCTCACAATTTCTGTGGGTGAGGAATGTGGGAGCTAAGGGGTTCTGGCTTAGGCTCTGTCATGAGGTTGCAGTCCAGATGGTAAATGGGACTGCTGGAGGATCTGCTTTCAAGGCAGCTCCTCAATGGGTTGATGGTTTAATGCTGGCTGTCGGTTGAAGGCCTCAGGTTCTCATCCCTGGACCTCCCCGTAGGCTGTTTGAGTGTCCTCACAATATGGCAGCTCGCTTCCCTCAGAGCAAGAGATCTAAGAGAGAACCAGTTGGAGGCTACAATGTCTTTTAGAACCTTGGAGGTTTTAGACAGCCTTGGAGGGTCATTTCTGCTTCATCTATTGGTTACCCAAGTCAGCTCTATCCACTGTAGGGAGTGGTACAATACAGGGAAGTATATAGTAGAAGGCAAGCATCATTGGCGCCATCTTGAAGGGTGACTAACATACTCTCTAACAGCCTTGACTTCATTTCCCTCACAGATTGTCTAGAATATATTTGTAGTATACATACCATGAAACTTAAAATTTTAGCTGATTTTAAGAGCACAGTTCTGTGTTATTAAGTACATTCACCTTCTTGAGCAACCACCATCACCATCCATCTCCAGAACGTTTTCATCTTCCTTGACTGAAACTCTGTACCTGTTAAAAACTAACTCCCCACCAACTTCTCTTTTTAAAACCTTTTCTCTTAGGGATGCACATGTCTCTAAGTGCTTACGCTGCTGAGCCTAATAGTGCTTCCCTAACAGTGCTTTCAGTTCTGGATCTTTTCTTCCTTTATTTCCTAATTCTACCTCCATCTCCTTTACCTACTCCCTTAACCCATCAAATCATATAATCCTAGGTGTCATTCTCCCTTCTCTGTTCTTGGTGATATTGGAAGCAGGTGGCTTCTGTGACAGACTAATTAGTTAGCTAATAAATAATCCCTGTCAGGTAACTTCATACCTTAAACGAATTGAAAAGGTGTGTCTTTTCAAGAGGGCCACTGGAGAGTGCGTAGAATTAGAATCAGGGGCACCTGGGTGGCTCAGTCTTTAAGCGGCTGCCTTCCGCTCAGGTCATGATCCCAGGGTCCTGAGTTCGAGCTCCGTGTCAGTCTCCCAGCTCAGCAGGGAGCCTCTTCTCCCTCTCCTTCTGCCTGCTGTTTTCCCTATTTGTGCTCTCTCTCTGTCAGATAAATAAAATCTTAAAAACAAAAAGAATTAGAACAGATGTTGGGGAGATATTTTTTAGGCAGAAGCCTTTTAGCATCTTTCAAATCTTTAAGTAGGTATCAGCCTGATTTGCCCACTTCTGGCCAGTGAGAGCAGAGAGGAGATGGGATATCTAAGGAAGTAAGAACTGAGCTAGCCAGTAAGTTGCCCTTTGACTTGAGTTGCCTAGTGCCCGATAGTCTGTACATGGAAATGAGAAGAATAAGTGTAACAGAAGGCAGGGGACTCTTGGAAATTTAGCTGCAACAATGTACCTTCAAATGCAAGTAAAAATGATATTACAAAATGAACAATCCAATAGGAGTAACTACTTTATTCTCAAAGTGTTTTTATTTTTTTATTTTTATTTATTTTAAAAGATTTTATTTATTTATTTGATAGACAGAGATCACAAGTAGGCAGAGAGGCAGGCAGAGAGAGAGAGAGAGAGGAGGAAGCAGGCTCCCTATTGAGCAGAGAGCCCCGTGGGGCTCCATCCCAGGACCCCAGGATCAAGACCTGAGCCAAAGGCAGAGGCTTAACCCCCTGAGCCACCCAGGCGCCCCCTCAAAGTGTTTTTAAGAAGAGTTTATGGAATAATCATGACATCCTTAATAAAAGATAACATTATTCCTCTTTTATAAAGCAGCAGGCCCAGAAGGTTGTTGTACTAAAGCAGGGAGAGTGTTGGAGACAGAAGAGGAGGAGTTGTTGAAGTGGGGAGTGGGAGTAAATGCTGGCACTGCTCCCCTCCAGCTGTTTCCTCCACTTCGCACAGGTATAAAAAGCAGTCTGCTTGTGCTTGAGGCATAAGCTGAAGAGGGAAAGCCAAACATTCTCCGTCTTTGGTCTCTATCAGCTGATGAGACGGCTGTTTAGAGGCTCCATCTTTATAAAGTGGTCCAGTGCACTGGTTTTGGGGTCAGACCTGCCCACCCTTTCCACTTGATAGGTAGACGACCTGAGCAACTTAAAAGGTCTCTAAGCCTCAGTCTGCCCGTCTGTCAAAGGAGAGTCACTATAATATGAACCATATAAGTAGTTACTGTGCTAATCGGTAATTAAACTAATGCATAGAAAGAAGTTCAACATTGACCTACTGTAAATGCTCAATGAATAGTACTGTTATTTTCTTCTGTGGGTTTCAAAGGGAACCAAATACTAGGTTTATCTTCCTTTTGAAGAGAACCTTTCTCATCTTGCAAAATAAGTAAAATTTATAAAAGTAAAACCTCTCACTTTGTGTTTAAGACTCTTCACAACAAAACCTCAGCTTACCTTCCTCTCCACCTTTATCTTTTTTAAAAAAAGATTTTATTTATTTATTTGACAAACAAGAGATCACAAGTAGGCAGAGAGGCAGGCAGAGAGAGGAGGAAGCGGGCTCCCTGTTGAGCAGAGAGCCTGATGCAGGGCTCGATCCCAGGACCCTGAGATCATGACCTGAGCCGAAGGCAGAGGTTTTAACCCACTGAGCCACCCAGGCACCCCTTCACCTTCATCTCTGCCATGCCTCCCTCCCTAAATGAGGTTCCACCATCATGAACTTCTTGCTGTTCCCTTTGTACGTGCACTTCCTTTAGAATGTCCTTTAACTTCTCTTACGATCCCTTTGAGACCTAACTTAAATATCTCTTCCTATGCCCTCTCCTCCATACCCCCATATGTAACTTAGCCTCTTGTCTAGAGCGTTTTAAGCTTTTTTTTTTACTATGACCTTCCATTAAAAATACATTTTATCTCATGATCTAATATTAGCACATACATCCACATTGAAAAATTTCATAGAAAGTAATTATCTTATGCTCTGTAGGACACAATCTGTTATTTTCTATTCGTTCTGTCCTATTTCACTTAAAACAGATGCTGATTGCAATCCATTAAATTTATTTCATGTTCCTCTAAAGGAGGGTACACTCTGCAGCTTAGAAAAAACAGTACGCCTGGGACGCCTGGGTGGCTCAGTTGGTTGGACAACTGCCTTCGGCTCAGGTCATGATCTCGGAGTCGCGGGATCGAGTCCGGCATCGGGCTCCCAGCTCCACGGGGAGTCTGCTTCTCTCTCTGCCCTTCTCCTCACTCATGCTCTCTCTCCCTGTCTCTCTCTCAAATAAATAAATAAAATCTTTAAAAAAAAAAAAAAAGAAAAAAGAAAAAACAGTACCCTAATCCACCTGCCACCAGGATGTCAGCCTAGATCCAAGACTTGTTTCCATGGTCACTTCTGGCTCTGACTCTCTGCTCCTGGGTGTCTCTGGATTTGGGTCTCCTTGCCTTCTGCAGCGGTTCCTTTCCCCTTCTCCAAGTGATTTGGATGGGGAGAAGAGTCACTTGTCACTATACAAGAAGGCTTCCGTATAATTGTGGATATAGCAAATCTACTGAGTACTTATGGGTAATTGTGAAGGATAATTGTGATAGTTCTGAGCATCAGATTAGTTAAAGGTAACATTGGCACTTCCAAACTCTCAAAGAGATGTTGAAATGTTTCTGCCTGTTTAGGCTGCAGCAGCTGGTCAGTCGCCATCCATCTCCATCTCTTATAGTCCCCTGTGACACTCTCATACCCGCAGTACCACAAGCCAATTTAGGCATTAACATTTTGGGGGGGGGAGTGGTTTGTGATTTTATTTTTATATTTTTAATTTTTTTATTAACATATAATGTATTATTAGCCCCAGGGATACAGGTCTGTGAATCGCCAGGTTTACACACTGCACACAGGCATTAACATTTAATGGTGGACATATGTGATAGACACCACAGGGGAATGAAGAAAGTGTAATGAGAGACAGATTCTCTAATTGAAGAAAGACGACCTGATGAGATGCAGGGAGAAAATGAGATGTGGCTGTGAGGTGTGAAATTAGATACAGTGGTTGGGATGTACTTTCCCGGCAAAATTCTAAGCCTAGGTTGTCCTTAAACTTCCACTTTTTCTGTGCCTATACTCAGGATACTGGGGAACATCACCTAATTTGGCAGATAGGTATGCTACAAATTCACAGTGACAAATTTCAACAAAAATACTTAGAACTGGATGGTAAGAAAATGCTATGTACCAAAACTTGTGGCATGTAGTAAAAGTAGGGCTTGAATAAAATTCTCATAGCCTTCAGAAGACTGAAGATTAATGTTTCCAATTTAGGAAGCCAGAAGAACATCAGAGTAAACCCCAGGGTAGTAAACATCAGAAAATAAGTCAATGACACAGAAAATAAAAATACACTAAAAAAGAGTAATAAAGCTTGAAGTTGATTTTTTAGAAAGAGTAACAGAATAAATAAAAGTCAAGCAAGACTGAAACACTTGGTTGGCTCAGTCTGTAGAACATGTGACTTTCGACCCTGGTGTAGTGAGTTGAAGTCCCATGCAGAGTTTCCTTTAAAAAAAAAAAAAAAAAGTCAAGCAAGATTGCTCAAGAAAAGATAGAGTGACATAAATAATTTCATTAGTCAAAATGGAGACAGGCACATGAATGTTTGTAGTAGCTTTATTCATTATCACTAAAACCTGGAAGCAATGGAGATGTCCTTCAATAGGTGAATGGATAAACAAACTGTGGTATAGCCATAAATTGTATATTATTCAGTGGTAAGAAGATACAAGCTATGAAGCCATGAAAAGCCATAGAAGAAACTAAAATACATATTGCTAAGTGAAAGAAGCAAGTCTGAAAAGGCCACAAAAGGTATGAATCCAATTTACATGACATTTCTGAAAAGGCAAAACTGTTGAGACAGTAAAAAGTTCAGTGACTGTGGGCATTTACCCAAAGAAAAGAAAAACACTAATTTGGACAGATATATGCACCTCTTGGTCTATTGAAGGATTCTTTTTTTTTTTACAATAGCCAAGATATGGAAGCAACCCAAGTGTCTACTGATGGATGAATGAATGAAGATGGTATATATACACGGTGGACTATTACTCAGCTATAAAAAAGCAAAATATTGCCATTTGCAATAGGGACAGACCTAGAAGGTATTATGCTAACTGAAATAAGTCTGAGAAACAAAACTACTGTGTGATCTAAAATCTGAAAAATAAAACAAATGAACAAACAAACAACAACAAAATTAGAAACACAGTCATAAATACAGAGAACTAGTGGTAATTACGAGAGGGGAGTAAGTGGGAAGATAGGTGAAATAGGTGAAGGGGATTTAGGGAATTAGAGGAACAAACTTCCAGTTATAAAATAAATAAGTCACGGGGGTGAAAAGTACAGCGCAGGGAATATAGTCAGTTATAGGTGACAAAGAATAACTACTCTCGTCATGAGGAACATTGTGCAATGTATATAGTTCTGAAATCATTATGTTCTACACCTGAAACTAATATAATATAATATATCAGTTATACTTCAATTTTAAAAAAGTTCCATGGTTGTCTGGAGCTCAGGAGGAGGGGAGAAAGGGTTGAACAGGTACAGCGCTGAGCATTCTCTTAGGACAGTTCAAATATCCTGCATGATACTGTAAATGTGCATACATGACACTATTCATTTGTTGAACCCCACAGAACTCTGTAGTGCAAAGAGTGAGTCTTAATGTATGCAAAGTAAGCAATCATTTAGCGGGTGCCTGGGTGGCTCAGTCAGAAGAGCATGCGACTCTTGATCCCAGGGTCATGAGTTTATGGCCCACAATTGGGTGTAGAGATTACTAAAACAAAACAAAACAAAAAAGCAACTTAAAAAATCATTAGGGGTATCTGGGTGGCTCAGCTGGTTAAGCATCTGCCTTCGGTTCACATCATGATCCCACAGTCCCAGGATCAGGAGCTCTGGGGGAGCCTTCTTCTCCCTCTCCCTCTGCCTGCAGCTCCCCCTGATTGTGCTCTCTCTGTCAAATAAATAAATAAAATCTTAAAAAAAAAAATCATTCAGGAGGTCTGGGAAGCCCGAAGATGGAATGAAGAATGCAGAACATTCTAACTATACTAAAAATTGTGAAACTAGCTCGCTAGGGATAAGGGGGAGAAATGCTGCCCTAAATAACTTTGGCAATGAATGATCTGTCAAACTAAAGGCAAAATAAACTGTACATAAGTGCTATACTCTAACTGATAAAGTTATATTCAGTTAACAATTTTGATACTGCTATATACATTTACACTGGAATAATTAAGTAAAAGGATGGCAGATGGTGGAAGCTGGGTTTTTCATTGCCGGAGTAGGAATTTATAGCAAGAGGAGGAGGTTGGAAAATCCATGTGGTATAAATTAGATTTGGAGACATCAGTATGGACTCATTTCATGTTTACTTGATATCTATGGTCGCATATACATATACACCGTGAGATAATAGAAAAAAAATATTGGTTTCTTACCCCAGTTCCTGACACAATGCCTGAAACCTCTGTAAGTTCCTAGGTGATAAGAGCACTAGGAGCATCTTTTGTTCCAATGCGGTGACTCTGGGTGGGCTCCTCGTGGCTCCTGGATGGAGGCTGGTCACAGAGAGACCAAGCCATAATTAGAAGCTGGGAATTTTCATTCTCACCCCTCATCCTCCAAAGAACAGAGAGGGGCTAGAAAATGAGTTAACAGTTGATCATGCCTACATGAGGAAACCTTTGAAAACCCCAACAGCACAGGGTTAAGGGAACTTCCAGGTTGGCAGACAAATCCATGCCGGGAGGGTGGCGCACCCCACACTCCATGGGGACAGAAGCTCCTATGTGTGGGATCCTCCCAGACCTTGCCTTGGGTTAGCTCTGCATCTGGTTGTTCATCTGTATTCTTCAATAAACTGGCAAATGTGATTCCTGGAGTTCTGTAGCTGCTCTAGCAAATTAATCAAACCTGAGGAGGGAACATGGGAACCTCCAATTTGTAGCTTAATTAGACAGAAGTTGTGGATAACCCGGGGACTACCACTTGTGATGGGCATCTGAAGTGGGGGGAGGAAGCAGTCTAATGGAACTGAGCCCTTGGCCTATGAAACTGGACACAATTTCTAGGCTGATATTGCTAGAATTGAGTTAACTTGTAGGACATACACCTAGTGTCACGGAATTGCATGATGTGGGGAAAAGCTTTCATATGCTTGATGACCAGAAGTGTCTGAGTGTTCTGTATGCATAGTTAAAGGAGACACAGGGGAGGAATGGGAGCTAGCATGAATGGAGTTTTTCTTACATGTGTACATACACATATTCTTTGCTCTGTCAGCTGAGAGGACTTAGAAGCAATGACACCTCAGAAGCAAGAAGCACTCACTGTACCCAGATTTTGGATTCTAATACCATTCTTTAATAAAGGGAACCAGGGGGGACAACTGGGTGGCTCAGTCAGTTAAACATCTGGCTTCGGCTCAGGTCATGATCCCCAGGTCCTGGGATCGAGTCCCACATTGGGCTCCTTGCTCAGCGGGGAGCCTGCTTCTCCCTCTGCCCCTCCCCCTGCTTATACTCTCTCTCTGACAAATAAATAAAATCTTAAAAATAAAAGGGAACCAGGGCCCTTGACAAAATGGCTAATTCTAGGACTAGGGCAGGAAGTGTATAAGCTTAGAGCATCATACAATGCCACAAAAGTAAGGAAGGGCTCAAAACAAAGAATCAAACAAAAGACACCCACAGTAATAGGAGAAAGTCAAAGTGATACAGAAACCAACTGAAAGAGCTCACAGTAAAGCTGCGCAACTGGAACAATAAAATAAAGTAGCATTGGATTATATCCCAAAGCATAAAATAAATATCCATGAATCCATACTGATATAAATTATTGAATAAATGAACAAATAGTGGGGGAGATAAATCTCCTATACAAAACTGCAAATAATTATGTATATAACTTTGCCCACAAGAAAGTGGAGCCTAACTCCAACTACCTAAGTGGAGACTGCCCATAGTGACTTCCTCAGTGCTGGTATAGACATTTCACAGAGGATAAATGGAACACCACCTTAGCCAGGTGATCAAGGTCAACATTAGCATTGACAGACTGTGTTGATAGTTTGTATCCTGGACATATAAGGAAAATGATCCTTTACACTTCCGTGATCTTCCTCTCCCAATTGCAAAACCCCAATCTAATCAGAAAAACATCAGACAAGTCCTACAAAATACCTGACCAATACTCCTCAAAACTGTCCAGGTAATCGAAAACCAGAAGAATCTGAGAAATTGTCACAAGACAAGAGGTTCTATGAGGAATGTAAGGATACATGATGATTAAATGTAATGTGGTATCTTGGATGGAATCCTGGAACAGAAAAAGGACACTGGCGAAAGGGGAACCCTCCTACACTGTTGGTGGGAAGGACACTGGTAAAAAGAAATCTCAATACACTACAGACTTAATCAGGTACTGATACCTGTAAGTATCAGTACTGGTTTATTAATTGCAGTGAATATGCCATGCAAATATAAGATGTTAATAATAGCAGAAGCTAGGGGTGGAGTGTACGGCAACTCTGTGTACTATGTTTGCAATTTCCCCATAAATCTAAAACTGTTCTAAAAAAAAGAGAGTTTGTTTAAAACATCAGAGGCAAGGGTGCCTGAGTCGTCCAACTGGGTTAAGCATGGGACTCCTGGTTTTGGTTCAGATAACAATCTTAAAGTCCTTAGAGATCTTAGGGATGGAGCCCTGCATCAGGCTCTAAGCTCAGCATGGAGTCTGAGACTCTCTCTTCCCTGCCCCCTCCCACCCACTCTCTCCCTAAAGTTAACAAATACATCTTTTTACAAAGGTCAAAGGCAAAAAAGGAGTCATATTCTAGATTAATCAGAAGTTTAAAAGATATGGAAATCCATCAACTGTGATACCAAAAAAATTGAAACAAAGAAAACATGTTTTTCAGAAAAATATAATTTCCCAAACTGATTTAAGAATTAGGAGAAAATCGGGACGCCTGGGTGGCTCAGTTGGTTAAGCAGCTGCCTTCGGCTCAGATCATGATCCCAGTGCCCTGGGATCGAGTCCCACATTGAGCTCCTTGCTTGGCAGGGAGCCTGCTTCTCCCTCTGCCTCTCTGCCTCTGCCTGCCATTCTGTCTGCCTGTGCTCTCTCTCTCTCTGATAAATAAATAAAATCTTAAAAAAAAAAAAAAGAATTAGGAGAAAATCGGGGAACCCAGGTGGCTCAGTCAGTTATGTGTCTGGCTTTGGCTCAGATCATGATCTCAGGGTCCTGGGATTGCTCCCTACTCAGTGGGGAGTCTGCTTCTTTCCCCCTCTCTCTGTCTCCCCTTCTTTGTGCTATCTCTCTCTAAAAAAAAAAAATTCAAATAAATGTATCAAAGATATAAATGTAGGAGCTTAAATGAAAAATTTTGAAGAAAATCTAGGAGTAAATCTTCATGACTTCAGGTTAGGCAAAATCTTAGATATGACAAGCAAACACAAATAAGAAATAAGTTGGACTTTATCAAGATTATAAACTGTTGTGCTTTAAAGGGCATCGTCAAGAAAGTGAAAAAAGAGCCCAGAGAATGGCAGAAGAGTTTTACATGATGGCAAGTTATGTATCTGACAAAAGACTACTGTCTAGATAAAGAAGTCTTACAACTCACTGATATAAAGATAAATAATTCAGTTTTTTAAGTAGGCAAAGGTTCTGAACAGACATTTCTCCAAAGAATATATATAAACCATAAAAGATTCTTAATCATAGGAAACAAAGTGAGGGTTGCTGGCAGGGGAAATGTGGTAACTGGGGGATGGACATTAAGGGGGGGCATGCAGTATAGTGAGCACTGGGTGTTATATAAGACTGATGAATCACTGAACTCTACCTCTGAAATGAATAATATATGTTAATTGAATTTAAATTAAAAAAAAATCCCCTGCAAATGTGTGTGTGTGTGTGTGTGTGTGTGTATACTGTCAATAAGCCAGAAAGGATGCTCAAAATCATTAGGCATCAGGGAAATGCAAATCAAAGCCATGATGAAACCCCTCTTCTGAACCACTAGGAATGTTTATAATAAAAAGGACAGATAATAACAAGTGTTAACAAGGGCTTGGACAAATTAGAACCCTTATATCCTGGTGGTTGGAGTGTAAAATAATACAGCACTTAAAAAAACATTCCAGCTTTAAGTTCTTTGTTAAATTCCTTTGAGGTGGCAAAACCTGCTGCTAACGGAGGAGAAAAGCTGCCCTTTAGGGAAGGAGCCTTACATAGAGACAAGAGATGTGGCTGAGTGCATTCCATGCTAGGAAGCACATGGAAAAGAGGCAGAGGCTGAAAGGCTATAAAGGTGAGTCCGAGAGAGCAGGGCAAAAAATGCTTCCAACCAATAAAGATGGGCTTCTTATGGGCAGGAGGAAGAGAGGAAAGAAGCCTCAGGTATGATTAGGTTAGGCACAAGCTCAAGCTGGTATAACAGGAGACCCTCCCACACCATGACTTACAGAAGACAGGACTTTATTTCCCTCTTCAGTCCAGTTATTTCCCTCTAACAGTCCAGAAGTGAGCCGTCCAAGCAGGTGGGTGATGTTCTGTGCAAGCTTTCACACTGAGAAACCTACTTTTTGGACCTCTCCATTCCTTAGGCTATTGTCTTGGACTTCATGCCTAGGATATCCATCTTCCCTTTGCAGGAGTGCCCTATTCTGAAATGAATGGAGAAGTTCCATTAGGGAGCATTAAAAAAAGACAACCCCCAAAACCCAGGTCTGAAAGAGGCTCACTTACTCAAGTTTACAGTTAGGAATATGCCATACCCAAGAAACAATAGTTAGTATTTGGTTCTCAAGAAGAGGAAATGATCTAAGGTTGATGAAATCTCAGTCCAGTTTTGAAAAACTGTGACAAATATTTAACAGCATCTCTTACACCTCAATTTTAAAGTCATCTTCCATTTCCTGGAGGAATCAGGAAAAGTGAAAAAATATGTAATTGGTTTATATTGGTCTGCTATACTGGTACCAATTACTATCAGGTTTTCTTACACTTTAGGAAAAATATAACTTGTAAATATAATGGAGCAGACTCACAATCATTGCCCTACCTAGAGAGCATTCTAGGATTTCTTTAAGCAAAACACAGTCCAAACATAGCCATTTCTCTTAAAAAAAAAAATTTTTGTTTCACTTCCAACTAACATACTTACTTTTACTTTTTCATCCAGGTGCATTTTTGAAAAGAAACATTTGAAAAACTTTCAGCAGTTGAATTTGGCAAGAAATTATATGAGCAGTGATAGATCGCTTGCCTTCAAGAATGTATTTCAGAATCTTAAGCAATTAGTGTTTTTTTTTTTAACCTCAGTACTACAGGATTTTTGCATTAATCAGGAAACTTAGCCATGTGTTATCAAAGTTAACTTTTGTGCAAAAAGCTAAGCATGTTGTGTGGCAGTTTGATGGTGACAATATTAGTGTTACTAAAGGTGTTTTTAAACTAGTAACTTAGGGGAACCTGGGTGGCCCATTCGTTAAGCATCTGCTTTTGGCTCAGGTCATGATCCCAGGGTCCTGAGATCAAGCCCCACATCAGTCTCCCTGCTCAGCGGGAAGCCTACTCCTCCCTCTCCCACTTCCCTTGCTTGTATTCCCTCTCTCTCGCTGTGTCTCTGTCTGCCAAATAAGTAAATAAAGGCCATCATGAGCCCATGAATGCTCTGGGTAACCCATTACTTTTAGCCTGGTGACTTAATCTTTGCTCAACCAGTGCAAAAGTCTGAAAGTCTGAGGCAATCCATTATATAACCTAAAAATGATCCTTTCTCAACAGTGTCTGCCTAACTTGCCCTTTCCAAACTTTTTCTTCCTTTCCTGATAACAGGATGATGTGTGACATCATGACCTCTAGCTGGCCTTTTCCATGGAAATTTACTTCCTTAGTTTCATCATTCAGTTAAAAAAAAAAAAAAAAAAAAGAGGAGGATGGAGGATGCTAGGAAAGTAAGACCTAAGAAGAGGAGGAAGTGGGAGGGAGTTCCATCTGACAAGATGTGTAATAGCTCTGTGTCTTATCACAAGTATGATTACTAGGTACTTGAAGGGATCATTTGTTTATCCTTATGTTCCCTTTGGTCTCAAGACTAGGTCACAAAAATGGATATACTGTGTGAACATTTACTTAGCACAGTGCCTGGCATGTACTGGATGCTCAGGAAGTATTTGCTGAATAAAACGAAATGACCAATAAATAGCTACTGAATAAAGAAACAAGGCAAAATTATTTAACATCAGGGAGAAACCCCCTGTGTGTCTTTAT
This sequence comes from Mustela nigripes, assembly GCF_022355385.1. NCBI lineage: Eukaryota > Metazoa > Chordata > Mammalia > Carnivora > Mustelidae > Mustela > Mustela nigripes. The sequence continues at coordinate 25,973,685 of NC_081563.1, read as the reverse complement.
TCAAACAGTGTGGTTCAAACAGTTTGGAATGTAAAAAGAATTTCCTTTCCACTAAGAAGTGGATTAGGCTCCCAAAAAGATCAGCGTACCTTAGTCAAGCAAAAAATTGGCAGTTTACGAGCACCTAAATCAGAGGCTTGAAACTCAGGACTTCTCCATTTGCTGATACATGTATGTAATTCCAACTGTATCTTCGGAGACTTAAGGAAGAAAGAAAAATGTAGCCCATTCTTTTGTACCCATCCTAAACTTTTCTCCAACACCCTCCAAAATAATCCTTCCCCACAAAGAAAGATGTCTAAGAAAAACCTGTTTGATCTTAACAGATTTAACTCAAGGCAAGTCTGAAATAAACAAAAACCTAACTGGTATTAGCCTGCGGTTCCCCTTCTCGATTCTCATGGCACCTCAAATTAATGGCTTGGGTGTTGGTGTAGGTAACACTTGGCCTGTATGCTGAGGTAGTCACTAGAAGGGTGTTCTGGGGACAGTACTGTTTAGCAAAAATGGGCATAGTTTGTAGATTTAGTCATAAAATTGTAGGGCTGATTGTTTACAGATCAACTAATTCACTCCCCACCCTAACTTTATAGATGATAAAGTTTAGAGAAGTTAAATGACTTGCCCATGGTAACCAAACTACTTACATAGTGGCAGCATTGGGCTCAGAATCCAAATCTCCTGACTTCCAACCCAGTGTTTTTTTCTGTTACAGTGTATTACACTACGGTATTTTCTCAGACAGGGTTAATTACACTCCATGGAACTTGCTCTTAATCACAAGCCATGGGCCAAGTAGTCAATTTAAACTTCTTTGTTTAGTTTCATGTGACTCTGGTAAGATTTACCAGTAAGACCTGTGTTGGCCAAGTTTCTTGTTTTTAGATCCAGATGCTAGGCAGAGCTTGGCAAGTAAGACTTTGTTATATAATAACGCATGGACCAATGTCACCTGCAGCAGTTGGCATTGGTGAATTTCAGCAAGTAGAGCCAATTCCTTTAGAATCCACAGGAAATTTCTTAGTGTAGGTGGGTATCTAAGCACCTTTGGTGGGACAACTACACAGGTGTTGCCTCTGAATAGGTGTTGAGGAAAACAGGCATTTAACATCATGCAAAATTGTGTTCAGTACCTGCACACTTTAAAAATCCCATGAGAACGGAAAAATCATGCAAAGGGTGGCAGCGCAGACCTCTTAATCTCCACTCAGTACATGACAGTTCTTCAGATTTCATGTGTGACCCACTTGGATGAGGTCAACGGAGGAAAAATCACCCTGTAATAGTAGACCAATAATAGGTATACTAATAGCTGGAGGATGTAAGACAAAGGAGAAGGAACTGGTTGCCATAGTACATTTTACGGCATTTCATTTTCCCCAGCAGTCAAGGTCGTGTGTGCTCTAGTTCTTCAGCAGGTCAAATGCCTGAACAGGATTGCAGATATTAAAGTCAATGACCAAGTCTTCACCATGCAAAAGCTGGGACACGGTCACTTATTATAGGATGACAGTAATTCTGCTTGACAGAGGTGGCTTCTTGGATGTTTGTGAATCCACCATGAAATCCGATTTGGAAATGTTGTTCATATTTTAAAAAGGATGAGTTGACTGAAGAAACTGGCAAATTCTTCAAAAAACAAAAATCTCCACATAGCTGGCTGATGGCTGGAAAAGCCATAAGTCTCCAGGACTACTAGATTCCAGAGAAGTTGAATCCACTCTCAAAATACCTTTTTAAAACTCTAGTTATAAAACTTGTGATAAAAACAAAATACAAAAAACACCTCAGGTAATTTTTGTCATTTGCTGCTTGTGATATTTTTTATAAGTAATACTTGCTATGTTGGCAAGTCCTTAACATTTGCATTTGGAAAATAATCAAAAAATAAAATAATCCATATGATTCTTACACTTCAGCACAGTTAACAATTTATGATTTTGACAAAGCAAATCAAAATAAGTTAGAAATTGCCTGTTACACATCTAACAATACTGTATTCTATAACCTATCTAGGGTCTATTATGTTTTGGTAAAATTATATAATATAAACTCATATTGTTTATGCAACTTTGAAAAGATATCAAATCCCGTATTATGCATGGAATTCCACAAATTTTATAATATATTTGATATATCTTGTTAATGAGAGATTAAAAAGTCAACCAATGAAAGGGTGACAAGATAAATTCCATCATTATGTCAGTATTTGGGTGTTTGGTGTTTTTTGTTTGTTTGTTTTATTATGTCAGTATTTGATTAAATGTAAGTCAGAAAACTGCGATTCCTTCTTTTCACATTACCAAAGGATCTGGTATTCATTTAAGCAAAATAAAACACTTTGAGAACCACGGACTATTTATAAATGTACTGAAATATTTTAATGAGAAAAACTATAAAAAACATAATATTTCAAATTATGCTAGATAGTAGAATATGGTCTAAAATTTCTGATAAAAAATTCTGCTTTACTTTTGCAAGACATAAATCAAGAGGACCTCAAAGAAAAATGTAGCAATTAAGTTTGGAAAAGCTATAAAAGAGATTTTTACTTTTGGAATGGACATTTTTTCCCTTTCCTAAAATGTATATCATCATTCAAGCATGTTTATAAATTTCACTGAGGAAAACATTATACTTTTAATAATGTGACAGATCTGTTCCATTAAGTGGTCCTCTTATTGTAAAGATGATGTCTATCACACTGCAGTCAACTATAAAACCAAAAATAGCAAAATTCAAATTTAGAGAAACAAACTTTCTATAGGAAGCCTATTTAAACCCTATGACATTTAGAAGGTTCTCACAGTCCCAAATACATTTAAAAAAAATAAAGTTTCATCAGTTTCATGTAATGGGAACAAACCCACTATTCTCTAGCATTTAGAGTAAATGATTGAACAGTCAATGCACAGTTGGATTAGTAAATAAATTGGAAGTCAAGGAGTCAATATTCCTCATAAAAATAAATTAAATTACAGTACATCATGGTCTTGGTTGTCCAATTCTATTGTTAGTTCCATATCTACTTGGCACATTTGTAAAACCAGTCCTGAATCCTTGGTTTGCTCCAATTCCTGGAACTCCAAGTCCTTGATTAAGCATGCTACTGTAAGGTGTGTGTCCATGATTAAGACCCAAACCATAAGGTCTTGTTTGGGTATTTAGGAGAATAACTGGGTTCATGTTTTTTCCAGGGGTGTTAAATGAAAATTCTGGAGGTGGACTACTAGGTTTAGCTGGAGTCGATGTGACAGGGTTTGAATCATCAGCACCCTTTGAAGGAGGCATTGGAATTATATGATGATCTGAAAAGTTTAGGACGTTGGCAGCAACAGGCCCAGAGAGTAAGGCAGGTCTAATCCAATCATCCTTGAAAATCTGAACAGTCAAGGTAGACACTAGAGTGTATAGCCTGTTGGTCACATGAGCAAGAACCATTTGTTCATTGGCATCTCGTCGAATTCTTACATGAACTGATCCAGCCTAAAAGGGGCAAAATCATAGAAAAGAGATCCTTAAAATTATATCACTGAAAATTCCATTAGAAATAAACATTTATGATTTAGTTGTAACTGTACTTGGTCTTTTCTTTATTTAAAAAAGCTTTTTTAAAGATTTTACTTATTTATTTGAGAGTGAGGGAGAGAGAGCAAGCACAAGCAAGGTGAGGGGCAGAGGGAGAAGCAGACTCCCTGCTGAGCAGGGAGCCTGAAGAGAGGCTTGATCCAGGGACCCTGGGAACATGACTTCAGGTAAAGGTAGCTGCCTAACTGACTGAGCAACCCAGGTACCCCTCGATATTTTCTTAAAAACAAGAGAAAATATAGTATCTCAGTATTTCTTAAAGACTACTCAGTAATGATTATCAATGTGAAGAGTAAATGAAGTTCTTTATGTCTCTTTAAATAAAATGTGACTTTTAAAAATACATTAAAAAGAGAAATACATATAGGAGGAGGGCAGGCATACTATAACTTAAGGCAGAATATAAAGTATATAGAAAATGCAGTGGAAGGATAGAAAAGGTAGCTGCTAATTCAAATTGAGGAAGACTTCAAAAAAAGATGGCATTTGATCTACGGTTGATGGTTAAATGTAATTTCAAAAGGTGGAGACAGGCATTTTAAGCTGAGAGAATAGCAATTAAAATGCATGGCATATTTGGACAAGAATAAGCAGTATTACTACTAATAAAAAAGTACAGGGCGCCTGGGTGGCTCAGTGGGTTAAGCCGCTGCCTTCGGCTCAGGTCATGATCTCAGGGTGCTGGGATCGAGTCCCACATCGGGCTCTCTGCTCAGCGGGGAGCCTGCTTCCTCCTCTCTCTCTGCCTGCCTCTCTGCCTGCTTGTGATCTCTCTCTGTCAAATAAATAAATAAAATCTTTAAAAAAAAAAAAAAAAAGTACAAATATTTTAGGGGGCAGAAAAAGAATGGAAGAGAAAAACAAGAAAGAAGGAAAGAGGAAATAAAGAAGAAAGAATATAGAAGGAAAGAAAGATAAGCAGGTAGTAAGGTTAAAAGAAATGCTAGCAGAGGACTCTAAAAATCAGAAATTTGAACAGTAGCAATCAATCAGAAGTAAAATAATCAAAGTTCAGAAAAGCTATCGGTATGAATGACTGGAAATCAGGTAGGAACTGAGTGCAAGTCTAGGTTAGAAATGAAGAGGGCTGAGACAGGACAAATACAGTGGGATCAGAGAGGGATAGATGGATTGATGATATCCCATGGGTTAGATGTGTGGGAACCTGATACCCAAATGGATGTAATGGTGAGGGATATGGACCAACTAATCAAAGACGATCTCAAGGTTTCTAGCCTGGGTTACTATGACGACAGAGTACCCCAGGCATTATAATAATGGCTAGAAGTCTATTTACTAAAAAGACATTTATCATACATTATGTTTTTCTTAATTTTATATACATATTTAAGAGTTTATTACTTATTTGAGGGAGAGAGAAAGCATGAACAGGAGGGAAGGGTAGAGGGAGAAGTAGACTTCCTGTCAAGCATGGAGCCTGAGGCAGGACTTATCCAGGACCCTTGGATCATGATCTGAGCTAAAGGCAGACGCTTAACCAACTAAGCCACCCAGGCGCCCCATACATTACATTTTTAAAGTAGGTAATAAAACAGTAGGTACAACAATGATCCTATTTTGTTTAAAACACACAGAGACAGAAAAATAGCCAAGAGTAACAGAACTTATCTCTAGAGGGTGGAATTATTAAAGGTTTTTATACTCTTCTCTTTGACTTAGTTGTATGTTTTAATTTTTCTAAGAATCAGGTACTCTTTGCATAATAAAACTTAAGTTGAAAAATATATAGTAACTAAAATTAAATAAAATGTCCACCAGAAAGGCACCTGGATGTTTCAGTCAGTTACGTGTCCAACTCTTAGTTTTGGCTAAGTTCATGATCTCAGGGCCATTAGATCAAGCCCCAGATCAGGCTCCATAATGAGTGTGGAACCTGCTTAGGATTCTCTCCTTCTCCCTCTGCGCCTCCCCTCCCCGTTTTCTCTCTTGCTCTAAAAAAAAAAAAAAAAGTCCAGCAGACATTCAATGTTGATTTTTAGATAAACTCAGATCTCAGATTTTCAAAAAGGAAAAATATATATAACCAAGAATAAAGTACATATAAATTAGCCAAGTAGTTGATTTCATTAAAATGTGTCTGAATCTGTGACTTTAGCAGTAGTGAGAGAGTTACTGTCAATCATAAGGTGAAGAAAATATAATCCTCAATTTGACTTCTAGTTTATTATTTTTCTGTAAGACAAACCATGTCTGGGGCGCCTGGGTGGCTCAGTGGGTTAAGCCTCTGCCTTCGACTTGGGTCATGATCTCAGGGTCCTGGGATCGAGCCCCGCATCGGGCTCTCTGCTCAGCAGGGAGCCTACTTCCCCCTCTCTCTCCCTCTCTCTCTGCCTGCCTCTCTGCCTACTTGTGATCTCTCTGTCAAATAAATAAATAAAACCTTTGGGAAAAAAAAAAAAGACAAACCATGTCTAAAAATTAAGTCATCTTTGATTTCTCCCTTTTCTTGGCCCCTACCATCACTAGACAAAACTATAAAAGACACTGTTATCTCTTTCAGTCGGCTATGGAAATTAAAGTAATTAAAATAAGTGAAAACCATTTCCGTGCAGGAGCTTGAACAAAGTCTGCTATGATGGTTGTGTTTGCATTAATTTATGGCTTTTGTGACAACTACTCTTGGCAGCTTACAAGCTTGTTTTATTTTGTCCTCGGTCTTAATTAGGCACTACATGGGTGCAGGGTTAGGCAGACATGTTCTGAACAGCTGGGTGACTATATTCTTTGTGTTTATAAGCCACCTAGCTAAATAAACACTTATCTACTATTTTATTAATATTGGTAAAATTAAAAGAATGATCGAAAATGAACTACATTTGGGGGTGCCTAGGTGGTGCAATCAATTGAGCATCTGAGTCTAGGTTGTGATCAGGTTGTGATCTCAGGAACACCGAGCCGCTTGTTGGGCTCTGTGCTCAGCGCGGACTCTGCTGGGGACTCTCCCTCCCTCTACCCACCCTCCCGCTCTCTCTCTCTCTCTCAAATAAATAAATTAATTTAAAAAAAAAAAAGAACTACATTTCTGAAGGAATGTAAACTGGTATAGCCATTTTTGGAAAGTGATTTTGGCTATATCAAAAGTATAAAAACGTGAATATCCCTTTTTTAAAAAAAGATTTTATTTTTAAGTAATCTCTGCACCCAACCTGGGGCTCAAACCCACAACCCCAAGATCAAGAGTCGCATTCTCTACATGCCAGCCAGGTGCCCCAATATGAATATCATTTGACTCAAAAAAACAACTTCTAAAAAATTAATCTTAAGGAATAATCACAAGTTTGTGCAAAGACTATTCCACAAAAATGTTCATCCCAGCTCTTTCTATATGGGAAAAATGGAATAATACTTTGTCCATTAGGGACCGATTAAATAAATGATGGCATATTCATATAATGTAAAATCTGAAGCCATTAGGGGCGCCTGGGTGGCTCAGTGGGTAAAGCCTCTGCCTTTGGCTCGGGTCATGATCTCAGGGTGCTGGTATTGAGCCCCACATCGGGCTCTCTGCTCAGCAGGGAGCCTGCTTCCCTTCCTTTCTCTCTGCCTGCCTCTCTGCCTACTTGTGATCTCTGTCTGTCAAATAAATAAATAAAATCTTAAAAACAAAACAAAACTGGGACGCCTGGGTGGCTCAGTTGGTTAAGCAGCTGCCTTCAGCTCGGGTCATGATCCCGGCGTTCTGGGATCGAGTCCCGCATCGGGCTCCTTGCTCGGCAGGGAGCCTGCTTCTCCCTCTGCCTGCCATTCTGTCTGCCTGTGCTCACTCTCTCTCCCTCTCTCTCTCTGATACATAAATAAAATCTTAAAAAAAAAAAACAAAAAAAAAAAACAAAACAAAACTGAAGCCATTAAAAATTATGTTGGGATTCCTGAAAAACAGCAGTAGTAGTGGCATTTTTTTGAAATCCCCCAAATATCCCCCAAAAAACAGAGAAACTAAGATATTAAATCCAAAATCCTATGGACGATATCTATTAAAAAAAAAACCAACATAACATGGTTCCCCTAAGGAACCCCAATCACAAGGCTTAAGACCTGCAAGGTATCAGTGTCTGCGGAGGAGGAAGTGACAGGAAATCTGACTGACCTAAAAACCTCAAAGCAGCTAACCTGTACTTAATGGAAATCTAGGACAGCAAATTTGAAAAAGGCAGCTGGGAAACTGGGCAGGGTTCTACACATTTCAATAGTAGGTGAGTACACAGAGTCTGTGGTAAGAAGAGCTGGAGCAGCCTAAGCCCTGTGAGCTCTCCAAAGTAGCCAAAGCAAAACTCCCATTATAAAGCCCCAGGTTAAGAACAAACAAATTGTTTCTGAACCTACAAATTCAAATTGAGCAACACAGCTGAAATAAAAGATAAAGACTCCAAATTGGGCAACACAGTAGAAACAAATTCAGATACAAATAGGGTGAAAAGAACCAGGGTAAAGAAAATTTTCACTTCACAGACTCATCAGAAGAGGGAGCTTTAGAACCATAAATTCAAACACACTACTCTAAACCACTCTTCGTTTTAAAGTTCGGCATCAGAAAGGAAGAATCCCCACCATTTACATTGATGAGGATGGGACTGGAGGGTACTATGCTAAGTGAAATAAGTCAATCGGAGGAAGACAATTATCATATGGCTTCACTCATAGGTGGAACATAAGAAATAGCACAGAGGATCATAGGGGAAGGGAGGGAAAATTGGGAAGAGAGAAAACCCATGAGACTCTTGACTCTGGGAAACAGAATGAGGGTTGTGGAAAGGGGAAGTGGATGGGGGGATGGGGTAACTGGATGATGGATTAAGGAGGACGCATGTGGCGATGAGCACTGGGGGTGATATGTAACTGATGAATCACTGAACACTACATCTGAAACTAATGAACTCTATGTTGGCTAATTGAATTTAAATTAAAAAAAAGTTCAGAAATACAATTTTTTATAAAAAGGAGCAAGAGAAAAGGACTGAACCAAATCATGCACAAAGTTATTATAAGAAAAAAGAGAACGAGTAAGAACTACAGCAATTTTTTCAGAACAAGCTGAAAGACATAAAACAAGAACATAAATCAGCATTAGAAAACCTCAGAAATGAGTGGTGCCTAGGTGGTTCGGTGGGTTAAGCAAATGACTCTTGATTTCAGCTCAGGTCTTGATCTCAGGGTTATAAGTTCAAGCCCTGCATTGGGCTCCACTTTGACCATGGAGCCTACTTAAAAAAAAAAAAAGAAAACCTCAGAAATGAAACAGTAAGAAATACAAGAAAAAAACAACCACTTCAGAAATGGGAGTTCCCAAAGAAAACAAAAACCAAACCAAACCAAAACAAAACAAAAACACCAACAACCAAGAGAACAAATATTATAAAAGAAAACTTCCCTGAAAGTTAAAAAAATTTTTTGAAATAAAATTATTGAAAGGATATATTGCATACTTAGAGTAACTAACCCAGAAAGACCAACACCAAAACATAGTCTAGTGAAATTACAGGATTAAAAAAAAAAAAAAAAAAACAACACCCAAAAACCTTTGGGCATTTAGGCAAAGATCAAGTCACATTTAAGAGAAAAAAAAAATCTGACCACAACAGTAATATTTAGTGACACAGAAAAACTGTTCATGATATATTATGTGAAAAGAACAAATTATAAACAGCATAGTCTCATTTTCTTTTCTTTCTTTTTTTTTTAAAGATTTTATTTATTTATTTGACAGAGAGAGGTTAAGTAAGCAGAGAGAGAGGGAGAAGCAGGCTCCCCGCTGAGCAGAGAGCCCAGATGTGGGGCTCGATCCCAGGACCCTGGGATCATGACCTGAGCTGAAGGCAGAGGCTTTAACCCACTGAGCCACCCAGGCGCCCCAAAGTCTCATTTTCTAAGGAGAGTACATATATGGGTATAAATAAGAAAATGTCATAGCAGGTTTCTCTACATGAAAGTATTACAGTGATTAAAAGAAGTCTTTTTCTGAGTACTTTTCAGTATTTTCCTCATTATTTCTGACAGGAATGAAACCATGCCATAATAGTCTCTCTGGTAATGGGTCCAAAGTGGATTTGTGAAAATTAATTAAAAGAAACCTTACTAAAATGGGAGTTGGGAAGCCAGAAGGGAGGGGCTTCGAGGCACTACCGGCCCTAGTCAACTGCAGACTCAACAGGAAGAGAGGTCAAGTTCATACTATTTTAGCTACGACTTTATTATATCAGCAGGAGAAAGGAGGCTTTCCTTCGTCCCCCACAACATCCCAGCCAATGAGAGACTGTCGCAACTCAGCAATGAAAGCCACAGCACTTGAACTCCCAGTTTCCTCCACTGGATTTTTCAGTTATAACTCCCCCCTTCCCTCTATAAAAGAGCATTCTTTCTTTTGTTCTTCAGACTTGCCTATGGTTTTGCTCTAGCTTGCTTGTGCCAAACTGCAATTCTCTATTCCCAAATAAATCCACTTTTTGCTAGTAAAATAACTGGTTTTCTTTTTAAGGTTAATATAAAAAATATGGAATTTTATGCTGAAGCAAGTTGTGTTATTGTAACTCTTTAACATATTCGCAAAACCTCCAAAAGCAGAACCATAATTTTAAAAAATTGTACCTTTTACTTTTCAGATATTTTCATATCCAGAAATGTGTGACTAGAGAGTTATCTTATCTGGACAACCCAGTATGAAGATCATTAACAGTAGTGTGAAAGGAAAAAAAAAAGAAAAATATCCTTCAATTAATGTCAATTAGGTTACTGAATCCATCTACATTTCAGACTCTATTGAACAGAAATGGTAATCAAAGACTATAAAAAATTTAAAGAAATGCTTTTTTTAGTTTTAAAAATTATAAACTACACTGTAAATTATCTAAATTAATATGGAAAACATACCAATGAGCCAAAACCTAGGGTCCAAAAATGCTCATTTCGAACTTCTAAAACTCCATCCAGGGTAGATACCTAATCAAAAACAAAGAAATAGGGTTTGTATTTGACATATCCAACACAGTTAGTCACATTATGGACTTGATCAAAGCCTAGAAATGACATGGTCAAACTCTGCATGAGGACACTCATTAGCCAAGAGAAGTCTCAGACCACTCACGATCATTTCTTCTTGTTTGGTAGTGAGCCAAAACCTTGGATTCTGTTTCTTGTCTGGCCCAATTCCTTCAGAATCAGGTGTTCACCACCTATCCCCAGCACCACCTTGTTCAGCAATGTATGGTTCATTTTGCCAATATGTCATATACTTCTATCCAGCACTTGCAGTATTAGATTTTTCTTCCCTTTGGGAGGGGGGTTTCTCTATTATTTCTTTCTCTGTATTCCCTTTTAACAAGTTTCTGCACAACAGAGGCTGTTATTTGAACGTGGGCCAAAAAGAAATTCTAAGACCAGACATCTAGTGTATGGCCCACTGGTATAAAGACACAGGCTTCACTAGCTAAGACAAGTAGCCAGTTATCTTGGTAAAAGTGGCCTTTGTGATACCAACAACCAATAGTTTGAAATATTTCAAATATTTCAAAATCCAAATAATTTAATTATCTATTCCTTCATTAGTAAAGAGGTAGGTATTTATAAAATAAAAAATTTAAACTCACAGATCAATGTGTTACATGGTGAAATAATCAATCAATATATAATAGTGGCCTTTGACTTAATCAAAGTCCTGGATTTGAACACAGACTCATAAAAACTATAGCATTTAGAAAGCTAGTAGTATGGTCTCTAGACCAGTACCTCCCTTACACATTTATTTCAAGCTTCCAGGCTGAGCAATCCCTTAAATTTTTTACTTTTGTCACTGTATTATATCTCCTACTATGTTATTATAAATAATACAAACTCCCCTAAAATAAAATGTAGGTAGGACTGAATAAAATATTATTTGTATCCACTCTTTCCATCCTCTAATTATAAATTAAAGTGATTTTATTTACTATTTCATCTTACCTCTCTGATAAGTTTGTCCAGCTGGCCAATAACATGGGGTGGTGTTGTCTAGAGAGAAAATAAAATAAAACACATAAAAAAAAGTTTTGCAGGTGCCCAGGTGGCTCAGTCGTTAAGTGTCTGCCTTTGGCTTGGCCCCGCATCGGGCTCCCTGCTCAGTGGGAAGACTGCTTCTCCCTCTCCCACTCCCCCTGCTTGTGTTCCCTCTCTTGCTGTCTCTCTGTCAAATAAATGAATAAAATCTTAAAAAAAAAAATTTCTCTTGCATTGTGGTCCTAAAACTAACAGATTGGCTTATACTAGACTTTACATTGTATGACAAGAGCCCTATCATGATTTAGTGAAGAGAGGTTTCAGTAGGCTCCACTAGTGGGGCAATATCAAGAATCAGCCCATACTTACTTTTCATCTCACAGAGAAGCATTATCTCTAGACCCAAACAACCCTTTTAAAGAATCAAGCAACCAACTAAAAAACTTTTGTATATGGCAAAGTACCATACAACCATTATCTTATTGTTATTACTACTTCAGGAGCTGGAGCTAGTACCCCTAAGTTTTAGAGAAGGCATGAGGTAAGACAGAAGGAAAAGCAGTGCTTACAAATATGTCACCCCTGGGAAACTTATGTTCAGGTGCCTGTCTATAGGTGTTCCTATTGTTTAAATATATAGCAATCTATCATCTTGAATTTTAAGTTTGAAATCAAAAAGTCTCATTAATTCAAAAACAGGAAATAAGAAAACAATTGCAACCAGATTACAAAATAGATAAAGCACATTTACTGGGGGAAAATCAATATGTAAAAACAATTTCTAATTAACACTGTTTTCACTTGAAACATTAGAGGCAAAATATTTTTAGCTTGTGATTTTGTATTATAAATATGGAAAGAGTTGTGTCTATTTTATGGGCCAACAGAATTATCTGGTTCTTACTATATAGACTTCAGAGATTATTGTTTGACTTTATTTCTGATGGGGACTTCCAGTAGCTAAAAATTTCACAGTGTGATAGAAGAGCACATATAATTTTGTAATCTGGTAGAAAACTGTGACTAATATTAAGCGTGTAATTGAAAGAAGACCCTTACCTGCAGTAACACTTTGCCACTGTACACGCTCATGGGATACATAGTGCCAAACGTCATCAGAGCAATGGCTATGGCAGAAGCAGTGTCTACAGCAAAATAATTGCTAAAAGGAAAAAACAATTCTGAATTTTAAATGTATGCTTCACTGGGCTATTTACAATTCAATCTTCCAAAACATCAATTATCTAAAGCAACAGGACTGTTCTAGCAATACTGGCCACTACTGGCAATGGGAGCGTCTCCAAAAAAAAAACCAACCAAACAAAAAACAACAACAAAATGTTTTCAGAATCCTTCCTGCCAAAGTTTAATGGAAAATAATAATTACGTTAAGCAGTGTGAAGAGACGGTGAAAGAAAAAAATGTGAATATTTCCCAACTACGTATTCTCAACCTACTTGCTAGGTAGAAAGATTTCACATATATTCCCTTATTTCCACAAATAAAAACCTTCACCTAGTAATTTCTTATACAGAGAAGACTAATGTATTTAATCAGTGATTCTGGCAATTTCCTGTAAGCAACACCTTTCCAATTATTAGTACTAAGAATTTTTTTTGAAAATCCCCAGGAATTACACAAAGTGGGATTCCACAGGAGTCTGTCAGAGAACACTGGCTACTAGAGTACAACACTCATCAGAAGTTCAGGCTGTTCTATTAAGAAGACAGACCAAGGGCACCTGGGTGGCTCAGTTGGTCGAGTGGCTGCCTTCGGCTTGGGTCGTGATCCCAGACTTCCAGGATCGAGTCCCACATCAGGCTCCCGGTTCCTTGGGGAGTCTGCTTCTCTCTCTGACCTTCTCCTCTCTCATGCTCTCTCTCACTCATTCTCTCTCAAATAAATAAATAAAATCTTAAAAAAAAAAAAAAAGGCAGACCAAAATGTTTACAGACTGATCATGCACTCTGAACTCTTTTTTTACTTTTCCCCCACATGCTGGGAACAGAAACAGGCGGTAAGACAAAGTCCCTACCTTTGAAACACCAGGAGATACCCATGTAAAGAAAATAAAGCAATTTGGGAACAAAGCAGTCCTACTGGGTATCATGGATGCACAGAGTTAGTGACAAGACTCCTGAGAAATGGATAATCCAGAAGGGCTCAATATAAAAAGAGGAGACATCTGAGCTGACTCCTCCAAGATGAGCGAGCAGATGGGAGAAAGATGCCGCAGACAGGGAAAGCAGCATGCGCAGAGGCACGAAGTCCTGATACAACACTGAAACAAGAGCAGGTAAGTACATGCGGCTGGATGGCCAGTAAAGGTGGCAAGGGTTTTATCATTCTAACAACTTTTATATTCTTAAGTATGTGAAGAAGAGGATTTTGAAACAGGAAAATGTTAAGGTAAAACTGCAATTTTGAATGATGACATTAGCAGCAAAATGGGAGGTAACTAGAGAGGTGTGAGAATGATAGAAGACCAGAAGACTATTCTAATGAGATCAAGGAAATGGTAAGGCCTCAATATGGGCAGCAGCAAGGAGAATGGGAAGGAGCAGACAAATTAAAAAGAAAGATCTAATCACACTAGCTGACAAGACTGTTATTTACAACAGCCAAGACATGGAAACAACCTAAGTATCCACTGACAGATGAAGGGATAAAAAATGTGAGTTATACACACCCAAAGACATAACACACAAAACTGGAAGGAAACCATGCCATTTACAATAACACCACAGAGAAAGATAAATATTATGATGATCTCCCTTATATGTGCAATCTAAAAATCGTAAGAAACAGAAGAGTTTGGTGGCTGTCAGATGCAGGGGGGAAAGAAGGGGAAGAAATGGGTGAAGGTGGTCAGAAGATACAAACTTGCAGTTATGAGACATGTAAATTCTGAGGATGTAATATACAGCATAGTGACTATAAAAACTTAAAAACAAAAACAAAAACAAAAACAAGGGGTCCCTGGGTGGCTCAGTGGGTTAAACCCTCTGCCTTCTTCTTGGGTCATGATCTCAGGGTCCTGGGATCAGGCCCCACATCAGGCTCTCTGCTCAGCAGGGAGCCTGCTTCCTCCTCTCTCTCTGCCTGCTTCTCTGTCTACTTGTGATCTCCATCTGTCAAATAAATAAATAAAATATTAAAAAAAATACAAACACAAGACTGGGCGGCCAATTAGAACTGGCTTTGGGAAGGGTGAGGGGGGAGGGAGAAGTAGGTTATTTAAGAATGCGTTGGAGTTCCTAAAAAAATTGAACACTGAATTATGATATAATCCAGCAATTCTACTTTTGGGTAATTGCCCACAAGAATTGAAAGCAGGGACTCAAAAAGATATTGTAGATCCACATTCACAGCAGTACTAGTCACAGTAGTGAAAATATGGCAACAACCCAAATCTCTAGCAGTGGATATGTCCGCAAAATGTGTTTTTATGTACAATGGAATATTATTCAACCTTAAGAAGGAAGAAAATTCTGACATGTATTAAACATGCATGAATCTTGAAAACATTGTGCTTAGTGAAATAAGCCAAACAGAAAAGATCAAATATTGCCTGATTTCACTTACAGGAAGTACTTCATCAAATTCATAGAGACAGAAAGTAGAAGAGTAGTTCTTCTCTTCTACAGGGGTTGGGGCAAGGAAGAGGGGGAGTTACTGTTTAATGGTACTTAGTTTCAGGTAGGGAAGATAAAAAAAGTTCTGGGGGCGCCTGGGTGGCTCAGTGGGTTAAAGCCTCTGCCTTCAGCTTCGGTCATGATCTCAGGGTCCTGGGATCGAGTCCCACTTCGGGCTCTCTGCTCAGCGGGGGAGCCTGCTTTCTCCTCCTCTCTCTCTCTCTCTCTCTCTCTCTCTCTCTCTCTCTGCCTGCCTCTCTGCCCACCTGTGATCTCTGTCTGTCAAATAAGTAAATAAAATTTAAAAAAAAGTTCTGGAGACGGATGGTGGTGATACTTATACAATGATGTGAAGGTACTTAATGTCACTGAACTGTGTGCTTAAAATTGGTTAAAATTTTAGTTTTATGTTATATATGTTTTAACACAATTAAAAAAAACAAACAATGCAATGGAATAGATAGCAGTAGGATTCCCTGAGATGGGAAATACAAGAACAAACAGCTTTGGGGATGGGGAAAATAGGTGCAACTGCTGTAGACAAGAATAGAAGTCAGTAGGATACGCCTTTTGGAATTCAACAGACATCCAGACTAGAAATAAAGGTTTGGGAAACTCAGAGGTTATAAATAAAAACAAGTAAGAGAATGTAATCTCCCAGGAGAGTATGTAAAAGAGGAAAAAGAATAATTAAGGAAAGATCCTAGTAAACACTAATATTTAAAGGGTAGGTAGTGATAAAATCATATGTCATAAAACACTAAGCTTAAAGGAGCTATAAAGTATATTTCCTAAAAGGCTTACCATTTAAAAATGGTTTCACACCTACTTCCTCTTCCTTCTCTAAGCAACAATAGCCATGGCTTATTCCTCTTTTACTGACATCTCTGTTTTACTCACTAGGTCAGCAGTAGGGAATTTAAACAGTTTTCTAGTGTGAATTATAGACTACGGTGAAAAATAAGTATTGAATCCAACCCTTTTAATTTTTCAGATGAAGACACTTAAGGATAAGACTTAACCAAAATTACACAGGCCATAAGCAAACATGTTCTAAGCTCAATTCTTATCCATCCCACAGATGCCTTTAAAAGTCAGGCCCCCCAAACGGAAACCACTTGACAGTGATAAAAATACTTACTTAATTTCAATGAGCATATATGTAATACAAAGAGCAAATGCTCCAGCGAGATCAATCAAAACAAATGGATTCATCCGGGGAAGGAAGATACTGCTAAGTCCTGGAATAATTCCACACAAGCTATGAAGAAATAAAGAATATTCATTAGCAGAACTCAATGTAACATTGATGAAGATCTTGTATTTTAGTAACATATGTCTTTTACAGAAAGCAAAGAAGATTTGTGAACAAAGCTCTCTCACTCATAAAGGTCTCCTACATCATGAGTTGAAAAGTAATTGGAATGTCTAAGTGGCTCACTCAGTGGGGCGTCTGCCTTCAGCTCAGGTCATGATCCCAGGGTCCTGGGACCCAGCCCCACACTGAACCCATGTTGAGTTCCCTGCTAGGCAGGGAGCCTGCTTCTCCCTCTCCTTTTACCCCTCACCCACCCCGAGCACTCTCTCTTGCTCTAAAATAAATAAAAATCTTAAAAAAAAAAAAAGTCAGAACAAGTAGGAGAGTAAGAGTCTGATTTGTAAGATTCATGTAGTAACTTCAGCAACAAACAATGTAAGTTCCCATGACAGATGAATTTTTTATGCATCCCTCTGAAATTACGTGTATCATGAAACCCCATACATAACATCTTACCTTCGACTAAGATCTGCAACATGCTCTTGAAGCCAACTCGTACTAGCAGCTTTAAGAAGAAAACACTTAAATTACCTCTATTGAAAAATAAAGCACTATCAGAAATATTTTATTTCCTTAATTAAAAAATAAGTTTGGCAATGACTGTATGACACTTTACGAAAGGACATGCTATTCAAATCTAGACCTTTTTCCTCTTTTAAGCCTTCAAGATGATAAAATAAAAGCAGTTTCAACTATTTGTACTGACCTGAAGGAATTAGTAAGCTTACATATGCCACTGTTACTATTAATTTTAAGTTTTAAAGGCTCCTTAAATGTAAAGCAGAACGTCCTAACCAGTGTGCTGAGAATGGCTTATAGGTAAACCAATTAATTCTCTCAGCTCTCAGAAAGGGCATGTAGGGATCCAGCTACTTGCAGACATCAGCCAGATACTGTCCCTGAATAAGTATCCTCCAGGTTCAAGCACCCTCTTACACTGATCTCAGGGTTATAGAAACATTCACTTTAACAAAAAAAAAACAAAAAACTTATTTATTTATTTGACAGACAGAGGTCACAAGTAGGCAGAGAGGCAGGCAGAGAGGGAGGAGGAAGCAGGCTCCCTTCTGAGCAGAGAGCCCGATGCGGGGCTTCATCCCAGGACCCTGAGATTATGACCTGAGCCGAAAGCAGAGGATTAACCCACGGAGCCACCCAGGCGCCCCAGAAATATTCACTTTTTAATGTGTAACATGATGTAAAAAAGATTGGCAAGCTTTATGCAAAAGCCATATAGTGGGGCAGTTAAGAAAAGACTCTGACACTAGACTACCTGGCTTAAAAACCAGCTCTGCGGTCGCCTGGGTGGCTCAGTGGGTTAAGCCGCTGCCTTCAGCTCAGGTCATGATCTCAGGGTCCTGGGATTGAGTTCCACATCGGGCCCTTTGCTCAGCAGGGAGACTGCTTCTCTCTCTCTCTCTCTCTCTGCCTGCCTCTCATCTACTTGTGATCTCTGTCAAATAAATAAATAAAATCTTAAAAAAAAACCAAAAACCCAGCTCTGCCTTAGCTAAATGTGTCACCTGGGGCA
The DNA here is from genome assembly GCF_022355385.1 of Mustela nigripes. NCBI lineage: Eukaryota > Metazoa > Chordata > Mammalia > Carnivora > Mustelidae > Mustela > Mustela nigripes. Next base: position 25,955,627 of record NC_081563.1, on the reverse strand, counting down.
AGTGATTTAATCTCTCAATGTCTCTGTATAAAACAGGAATAATAAAATTGTTTACTTCATATGGTTTAGGGAGAATTAAATGGGTTAATCTACATAAAGAATTTAGCACAGTGCCTGGTAGATAGAAAGTGTTCAGTATTATTTTCCACTCAAATTTCAACTAACGTCACAAATAATGCTTCTGGGAACTTGAATATCCAGCTAATGAAAATAGAAATTAGATAACCCTTCTGAAATAAGTCTGATACAATATATATCAATGACTTAAAATATATTATATTTCCAACCCACTTACAATTTCTTCTGTGGGAATTTATCCTACAGAAGACTAAGAGATGCATAAAAGATACTTGGTATAAAAAAGCAGATTATAGAATTATTTATAAAAGGAAAACCTCTTTCTGATCTTTAGGGAGAGGTATCATTTCTAAAACACTGTACCTTCTTAACATTTCTAGAATGAATGTTATACTATTTTCATAATTTGTAGTTTTTTTCAAAATAATTCTGGACATTACAAATATCGCTATTTTTTAGTTCATGCAGTAATTCTTAAACTCTACTTCATATAAATACTTGAATATAAATACTTCATGCTTCATAATATTCATAAAGTTGTTTAAATTTGAATGGGCAACTCAGAGAGCTTTCTTCTCTTGGCTGTCCTAGTGTTCAAGTCAATGAGACCTAAAAAGACCCTATCTTTGCTTCAAAGTGTGGGTCTGTGCACACAGTCCACTTCTGTTTTTACCTCACTTCTCCAACAATTAGTGATTAACACTTTGTGGGTTAATGGAATTCCAGAACATGGAAATGACTGAAAAATGATAATAATTTTGACCACTGAAGTGAATTATCAGTTTGAATTTTTAAAGACTTGAAATAAATGAGTATTTCAAAATATATATGCTACTTTACAATATATGCCCATCCACCACTGACAAAAAAAAGTTCCTGGGAATTTAACAGAATACAATTATTCGCAAAGATTACATCAACTATTTCAAGTATACTGATGCTTCCAAAATGCTTGCAACAGGCTTTTTGTAGGTAGGTTATACATCTAAAATCCCATTCGTGTTTTTTGGCAAATGTAATTTTTCATCATATAAATTTAATACATAAGTCAGTTCTGCCTGTTTTTAAGTAATACATTATTTTAAAGTTTGAAATAATTAGATTTTGTTTTATAATTCTCTACTTAGAGAAGACCTGAGAACCTCTAGGGTAGTTCTCTCTTCTCTTCACAATAAACTTTCTCGTTGATTTATGAGTTAATAAAATAAGCACAGACTTGCTTTTATAAGAGGTTAATTGGATTTTTAAGTTAATGGTAAATAAAAATCTTACCTTCAGAGACATAAGCAAAAGGTTTATTCCGAATAGAAAGCATTGTGAACAAGTTGAAGGAAAGAGCCACAAAAGTACCAACTAATAATCTTCCCCTAGAAAGAATAATAACATTCACCATTATTTTTACCTTGTTAATACCAATATGCAACTTGAGCATGCAGAAAAGAGATGGGAAGGCAGAGTGGTCTGCTTCAGTGGTTTGGGATTTGCAGAGCCACATTCTGAACTTGCTTTCGAGCTCCATAATCCACGTCCTATTGCTCCATCTTACATAGAACCAAAACTGACTCACTGACTCTTAGCATTAACAGTATCTTCTCACAGGTATCTGCTGTTATAAATCCATATAAACGCAATGGTGTTCAGGTCAGGATATCCGGAATTAAACCGATCAAATAGGTAAGTCCATATATTTGGCAATTATGTGTAGTAGATAATAACAATTCTATCTTTTCTAAAGATGCTACTAAAAGATTTTTGGCATCAAATTTTAAATTATAGGAGCTCAATGGGGCTAGTTTAGTGTGTTGACCTAGGCCTGTAAATAATGAGGGACCTAAAGCCAGAGTACAAAGCTTTTCTTGTGTAATATAAAATGAAAGTGCTTGGGAATAGTTAAGGGTGAGAAGTTGTCTTGGGATTTGGGAATTTTTTTTGTGAAGTATCCTTGAAATGTATATTGCCACACTCTGAACTCTGACATTGGCCAAAGTAACCATTATTCCTAATATGCCACTTAATAACTGGGAATCAAACATAATAGTTATATATTATGTCAAAAGCAAAAATCTCACGTGTGTATCTCAGGCTGCTCCAAAAAGCGCTCTGCACTAAAAGAAAGAAATAATGTATTAGGTTATTCTACAAATTATGAAATTAAAAAGCCTTATTAAATATAAAATTAATCCAATAAGTGGACAAAATCTTTTTAAAATTAATTAATTAATTTCTACATCCAACATAGGGCTCAAACTCAAGACCGTAAGATCAAGAGTTGCACGCTCTTCCAACAGAGTAAGCCAGGTGTCCTGGACAAAATCTTTTAATGATATCCAGCTGTTGATTATTAGCAGAGATCAGGCAAAGAAACTTACAAATTATTCTTAATATGTAATATCAATTTCTCTAAAACCTTTTTTTTTCTTAAGATTTTATTTATTTATTTGAGAGAGAGAGAGAGATAGTGAGATAGGGAACAAGCAGGGGGAGTGGGAGAGGGAGAAGCAGGCTTCCTGCTGACCAGGGAGCCCAATATGGGGCTTGATCCCAGGACCCTGGGATCGTGACCTGAGCCAAAGGCAAATGCTTAACGAATGAGCTGCCCAGACACCCCACAAAACCTGTTTCAGTGGGTTTGTAACTCAGCATTAAAACATGTCTGACTGAAGTCCTTTCTTTCACTCCTTTCACACCAAAATTAAGTAATAAAAGAAGAATGAAAAGAAGGGATAAAAGTCTGAAACACTAGGAAGCCATACTGTCAAAACTCCAGTACTGTTCATCTTAATTTCATCTTCAAATCAATCCAGTGTCTCATGAATTCATGTTCTCAAAGGTGGCATAGGTAGAATTTACAATGACAGTAACATTGTATACAAATGTACCTTTCTTTTAATATAAAGAGAGCTCCCAACTGTGCCAAGACTGTGGAGGCAAATACAGCTAAGACTTCTAATCTTTCAAATCTGAAATCAGAAAATTAATTAGATCAGCACAATTCATAAACCAGTATCTTCAGAACACATTTTCATTCACTTATTCCCTACTCAATTTTCCAATGTGCCTACTATAAGCCAAACACTGTTCGGACAGACTACAGATTTTCTAGAATGAAGATAAAAAGAAGATCACAGATTAAGAAATAAGAACATCACAGGTTAAGATGTACATCTATTCCAGGACCCAATTATGGCTCTTATTTTCCTAGAAATATTTATTATCATAATTAACAGCTAATACTGGATTGGCCCATTTTGTCTTAAACATAAATGCTTAACACTATCTCTCTCTCTTTTTTTTTTTAATTTTTTTTTTTTTAAGATTTTATTTATTTATTTGACAGAGAGAGATCACAGTAGACAGAGAGGCAGGCAGAGAGAGAAAGAGAGGGAAGCAGGCTCCCTGCCGAGCAGAGAGCCCGATGCGGGACTCGATCCCAGGACCCTGAGATCATGACCTGAGCCGAAGGCAGCGGCTTAACCCACTGAGCCACCCAGGTGCCCTCTCTCTCTTTTTTAAAAGATTTTATTTATTTGAGAGAGAGCGAGAGAGCACATGATCAGAGGGAGGGGGAGAGGGAGAAGGTGTCAAGCCTGAGGCAGGGCTCAATCCCAGGACCCTGAGATTGTGACCTGAGCCTAAGTCAAATACTTAACTGACTTAGCCACCCAGGCACCCCCATATTATCTCTTCTAAACTTTCCAACACCTTAGGAAGGTTACTTTATCCACTTTTTTAAAAAAGAAGAGATAAGGAACTTGACACACAAAAAAGAAAAGTAACTGTTTAGAGTCATATAGCTAGCAAGTAGAGGAGTCAGGTTTCCAAACTTAGGCACTCTAGCTCCAGAGTTCATGATTTTAACCACTTATTATACTGTCTATCACTGCTACACATAATTGCAGTTAATTACATATATGTCTTATAATCCCTAAACTGTCAGCTGCAGGACAGGGGCTGTAGTTCTACTCATCTTAGCTTTTTCCACAACACATAATTTAATGGCATTCAATATTTGTGGTATGTATAAATGCTTGAACTTTCTTGAGGAATTACATATCTTCAGAAAAGATAACAAAATGATTAAGGATGTGCATCATACTGATATTTGTAAAGGAAAAAATGTTGAAATCAACACAAGAACATATATATATTATTAAAAATACAACAGAAATTGGGGTGCCTGATTGGCACAGTCAGTTAAGCCCCCAACTTTTGGTTTGGACTGAGGTCATGATCTCCTGGGTTGTGAGACTGAGCTCCGCATTGGGCTCTGTGCTCAGTGCAGAGTCAGCTTGGAGATTCTCTCCCTCTGCCCCTTCCCCTACTTGAGTGCATGTTTTTTCTCTTTCTCTTTCAAATGAGTAAATAAATCTTTAAAAAATATATAACAGAAATGTGCTTATTGACATGGAAAGATGTAAGTGAAAAGAATGAGTTATAAAAGTATAAAAACAGTATGTACATGAAACAAACTTATTTGTGGAAATTGATAAACTGGTAGTAAAGTGCATATGGAAATGCAAAAAGTGAAGGAAAGCAAAGATAATCTGAAGAAAAACAAAGGTGGAAGATTTACACTGCCAAATGTCAAGATTTATTTCAAAACTATCATAGATGACACAGCATAGTACTGATGCAAGAATAGACAAATGTACAAGATTAAACAGAGCAGAAAATCCAGACATAGAATTACACATTCATAATCACCTAATTTATGAAAAGGGTAGAGACAGAAAAAGCAGTAGAAAAAGGATTAATTTTTTTCCAATATATGTTTTATCAGTTGAAAAACTAGATAGAAACAAATGTGCCTTGAACCTCTACCTCAACTCATAGACAAAAATGAATTCCAGTTTGACTACAGGTCTTAAATGTAAAAAGTCAAACAACAAGACCTCTGGCTAATACCAGAGTATCTTTATGACCTACGAGTGGCCAAGATTTCTTGACAAGAACACAAAAAGGACTAACCATAAAAGACTGATAAATTGAATTTATCATTGAAATTAAAAACTTATCATTTATGGGAAAGATAATTATATATAAAGAACTCTTACAGATCAATAACAAAAGAAAAAAGGTAATCCAATTTAAAAATAGGTAAAACAATTTAATGAGCATTTCACAGAGCAGGGAATCTGAATGATTTAAGAAGCATATGAAAAAAATCAATAAAAAATATGAAAGTATTCAACTAGTCATCAGGAAAATAATTTAAAACCACAAGACACATCTACACACCCCAGAATGGCTTAAAAAAAAAAAAAGGCAATTATCAACTATAAGTACAAGCAGGAAACAACCAGAACTTGCACACATTGATAGTAGGAGAGTAAACCGGTAAAACTCAAGAGAACTGGTATTTTCTTATCTTTTAACAATGAACATCTGCAAATCCTATGACTGAGTAACTTCACTCAAAGATATGTACCCAACATAAAGGGATAAACATGTACACCAAAAGACATGTACGAGAATATTCGTAAGTAGTTTTATTTATAACAACTAAAAGCTGAAGATCATCTAAATGCCCTTCAACAGCTGAACATAAAAAGAAATTATGGTATATTCATAAAATGGAATATGAGAGCAACGAACCAGAGTGAACTACTGCTATGGAGAGTATACACTGTAATCCCATTTATGTGTCTTCAAAAACAGACAACAATAATCTGCAAGGAATAGTGGTCAGAACACTGATTACTTTTATTGGGTTTGGACTAAGACTCAAAACAAAGGGAGACTTTTTGGGGGGACTTGTAGTGTTTTATATCATGATCTAGACAGTAGTTAAACAGGTATATTCATTTATTAAAATTCACCAAACACTGGGGCACCTGTGTGGCTCAGTGGGTTAAGCCTCTGCCTTTATCCCAGGATCTTGGGATCGAGCCCCATGGCAGGTTCTCCGCTCAGCAGGGAACCTGTTTCCCCCCTCCCCCTCTGCCTGTTTCTCTGCCTACTTGTGATCTCTCTCTCTCCATCAAATAAATAAATAAAACCTTTAAAAAATAAAATAAAATTCACAAACTGTAGAAGGATGTAAGACAGAACGAGATATAGCCCTGCTACAATGAAATTTGTATTTTAAAAGGGGAGAAAGACCTAGATCAGAAATGCTTGCCTATGTTTAACTTTGAAACTTTGCAATTGATCAGAAACTTTTGTAGGTCTGGTCCCATGAGAGAGTGGGAAACTTACTCCTAAAAGGGGAGAAAGAATAACAGTTGAAAGAATAACAGTTTGTAAGTTCTAGTAAATTGTATGTAGAGAATTATAGTAGTCTGATGTGAAAAGAGGCTAACTAGGATTCATTTTAGAATCTATTTTAGATTGGGCCCAGTCATTTAATGACACCAGCATTTAGTGATATTAGGATTGGAATAACAAGATGGAGCTCATCTTGTAAAGATGATGTGAAGAGCATTTTAAAGAAAGACAACAGCTTGTACAAAGAACCTAATGCAGGAATAAATTAGTTGTATACAAACTACAGGAAAAAAGTGTGGTATGGAGGGCATGAAAATGGTAACTTGAAGAGAAGTCAGCACAGAACAGTTTATGTAAGAATTCTGTAAATTAGAGAAAGGACTCAGGATTTTATTCTAAGTATGACAGCAAACAACTGGGTGGTTTCAAAGAGACTTAAATTATGACTCAGATTTAAAAAAGAACATTCTGACTGCCAAGGGGGTAAGAGCAGAGGCAGTTAGAAGGATGGAATAAGGCAAGAAATGAAAGTAGCTTGATTAGGAAGTTAGTAGTTTAGAAATGGGGGGAGGAACAGATTCTGGATGTGTTTGTAGGTTACCCTGATGTAACCTGCTGATGGATAGATGTGGGGAATGAGAAAATAACAAAAGATTTTGCTTGAACAACTGAGTGGTGGTGTATTTACTGAGATGGGAAAAACTGAAGAGGAATAGATTTCAGGGGGAAGAAAACAAGAATTCTAGACAATATTTAAGATACCAATTAGATATATTCATGTGACACTATATAGGCGGCAGTCTGAAACAAGACAAATCTCAGGGCTAAAGAACTAGAGTTTGAAATTACTAAAAACAAACGATATTTCAAGCTATGTGACTGATTGAAATTATAGCCAGAAGTTAATTTTATTGTTTAATTGCTCCCTCCTTTCTTGTTCACTCTAAGTAGGCCAAAATGGGAGCATCGTGTCCTTGCTTAATCTTGTCTCCTGGCCCAATATCTAATCTAAAGACTAATACCTGTTCAAGCTGGACCAATCAATGGTTCTTTCTCAAGACTTTTTCTTTATTTAATTAATTTAATTTAATTTATTTATTTGGGAGAGAGAGCAAGGACACAAGAAGGGAAGTGGCAGAGGGAGAAGCAGACTCCCTGCTCAATGTGGGGCTTGATCCCAGAACCATGGGATCACGACCTAAGCCGAAGGCAGATGTTAAACTCACTGAGCCACCCAGGCGCCCAAATTTCTCAAGATTTTCCTAACTAGAGTTGAGGAAAATGCTTTCCTTCTCTAAGATGAAGGCAATAAGGTTCCAGCTAAGGTCTTGCTAGGAGTTATTCCGGGATGGTAGGGAAAAGTGGTCTGAGAAACTAAACCTAACATGCAGAGAAAAGCAGCCTGAGAGGGAAGAGAAAGACAATGTCCTGAGTGTACTAGTCCTAGTCACTTCAGGGACTAGGGACTAGTCACTTCAGTCTTCCCACATTTTGATTACATAAATTATAAGAGTTCCCATTTTCCCCCCATACTAGCTTGAATTGGATTTTTGTCACTTAAAAGCAAAAGCTTTAACTCAGATTCAAAGACTTCTATATACAGGTATCTATATGTACCTTGTAACCAATTATTATAGTAACAGTCCAAGTCTATCAAATCTCAGTGACACTTTTGAATATCTTCTCTTTGCATTAAAATTTCCTGTTTTCTTTGCCCCCTTATTTAAGTAAATAAAACCTGATTTTGTTCAAAAGACTAATTTTGGTTCAAAAGTTTATTTGCCAAAGTTAAATTCTTCTTTCAATGGGAGAAGATATTTGCAAATGATATATCTGATAAAGGGTTAGTATCCAAAATATATAAAGAACTTATACAACTCAATACTAAAAAAAAAAAAAAAAAAAAAAAAATCGAATTAAAAATGAACAGAAGACACGAACACACATTTCTCCAAAGAAGACATACAGATGGCAATAGACACATGAAAAGATGCTCCACACCATTTATCATCAAGGCAATGCAAATCAAAACCAGAAGATATTACCTAACACCTGTCAGAATGGGTAACATAAAAAATTTAAGAAACAACCGGTATTGGTGAGGTTGTAGAGAAAAAGGAACCCTTGTGCACTGTTGGTGGGAATGCAAAGTGGTGCAGCCACTATGGAAAATAGTATGAAGGTTCCCTAAAAAATTAAAAATAGTATGACCGTATGATCTGGTAATCCCACTACTGGGTATTTACTCAAAGAACACAGAAATACTAATTTTTAAAAGGTATGTGCACCCCTATGATAAATGCAGTGTTGTTTACAATAGTCAAAATATGGAAGTAGTCCAAATGCCCATCAACAAATGGATAAAAACTATATATATATATATGGAATATTAATCAACCATAGAAAGAATGAAATCTTGCCATCTGCAACAATATAGATGGATCTAGAGGGTATGATGCTAAATGAAGTAAGTCAGAGAAAGACAAGTACCACGTAATTTCACTCATATGTGGAATTTAAGAAAAAAATAAAATAAAAAAAGAGAGACAAACCAAAAACCAGACTCTTAACTACAGAGAACAGGTAGTTATCAGAGGGGAGGTTGGGTGTGGGGATGGCTGAAATAGGTGAAGGGGATTAAGAGGAGTACACTTACTGTGATGAGCACTTAGTAATATAACACTGTATGTTAACTCTGTGGGGATTTTTAAAAATTAAAAAAAAAAAGAAAAGAAAAATGACAAGTGTTGGTAAGCATGCTGGCAGGAATGGAAAATGGTGCTGCCACTGGGTATAGTGGTTCCTCAAAACGTTAAAGATGGAATCACTGAGTATGATCCTGGAATCAGTATACACCCAAAAGAGCTGAAAGCAGGGATTCAAAGAGATCCGTGTACACCAATGTTATAAAAGCATTACTCACAATAGCCCAAAGGTGAAAACAAACCAAATGCCCATCAAAAAAAGAATAAACAAAACATCATATATACATACAACGGAAAATAATTCTGCTTTAGAAAGTAATGAAATTCTGACATATGCTATAAACACAGATGAAATTTGTAAACATTAAGTAAAATAGGCCATACTCAAAAGACAAATATTGTGTGATTCCATTTATATGAATAACCAGAACAGGCAAATTCATAAACACAGAAAGTAGAATGGCACTTGCCAAGGTCTGAGAGATAGGGAAATAGGGAGTTATTGTTTAATGGGTACAAAGTTTCTGTTTCGGAAGGGGAAATATTTCTGGAATTAGTGGCAGTGCTCACAGACCAATGTGAAGGTACTTAATGCCACTGAATTGTACACTTGGAAATGGTTAAAATGTTAACTTTTATGCTACATATATTTTATCACAGTAAAACCCTCCACAAATTAAAAAGAAATTCTTCTGTCAAGTTTTTTCCTGGAATCCAAAAGGAGCTCACTTTTTCTAATACATCAATAAAAACCTCTAACACAAACGATTATCTTCCAACTTCCAACTTTTAGTAATTCCTAAAACTACAGAAACAGAACCTCAAATTATTAGTCTATTGCTATCACAAATCCAGTCTTAAGATAAAAACACATCTCTACCACTACATTAATGTTAAAATATATCACATTTACTCTAACATTTACAGGACATACCTAGAGGAAAATCCTTTGTACCTTCTCTAAAATTTAAGAGATTACCAAAATATTAAAGAACTTAATGTGAACATTTTATGTTAACATTTGTTTTATAAAACAGAAAAAAACTTAATGTGAACATTTTATTTTAATATGATTTAAATTTACATTTTCATGTTCTTTATCGAGAATCCTGTGGAAGATATCTTTTTAAATCTACTTTCACTATTTGACCCCCATCCCACTACGCAGACAGCATTTCTTCTCTACAAACACTCTAGCTAGCTCTTTACTGCCCGATAATAACTACCACTTTAATAGCAGTACGTTAGCAAAAAATAAAATGACTTGAACTTACCCAAATGAATAGACAGGGCTAGGTTTCCTCATCATTACCCAGTAACTTATCAAACATGTCATTAAACTAAGTAGAAAGGAAAATAAATTTAGCTTTAGAACTACAACAAGAGAACACACAAAAAGAAATTGAGATTTTGGAATTCCTAAGTTTGCTGAAATTTATCAGTGTTTGCACACTAAATTAATAAATTATTGTAATAAACTGTAATCTAATCATCACAAGCATCCTATTATATGAGTTTTAACATACAGAGAAACTGAAAAAAGTCATGATCCATCAAGTCAGTAAACAGAACCTAAACCCATACTTTCTCTACTCAGTAAGTTATCCACCCTAAATGGTTTCTGTAACTGAGAAAGCAAAAGTGACACAGTAATAATAAAGGTAATATATTTTATTTAAGCCACAGACAATAAACTTTAACTCTGATAATCTCTAATCTTTGTTAAAAGTTAAACTAAATATTAATAACAACAATATTCTGGATAGGATAAAATTATGTTCATTTTCGAAATACAGTGAAGATTTACTCTAAAAAAAACTTACTATAGTGTGAAATCCAGGTGGTAACTGTATGCTTTAGATGAGTCAAGTAGATTTAGTTACAGAAGTGATAAAAAGACATACTTATACTCCTATGGCATGGACCCTGAAGACATCAAGTATCTTGCAACCTAACATAGTGATATGAAAGGTCCCACAAAGCAGGGAGCCAAAAGGGTGTCTCCCAATTCACAATTGCTCACTTCTTAGTTATTAATGCCCACCTACATGGTATGTTCTTACTTGACCGTGCTCCTGGCTACAGGTGACTCACCTACAGGTAGGCATCCAAGGCATATGATATAATGCTTAGGTATTACTTTCTCTGTTCCTCTATAAATGGGGTATTTTCTTCCAGTATATCTTCTAATGGTATTGTTTGTATATATGTTCTATGTTGATAATCTTACTTATTTCAGATTACTTTTCTTTAGGCACAGAGAACAAAATTCAGTGCAACAAATTCCTTAGTTTCAACATAGTAAAGAGACTTTTAAAACTTACCTAAAAAGATCAAAAATGGTCAAGTATGTATAAGCAGTTAAAGCTGCAAAACAACAGAACAACTGATTAAAATGTTGCTGAATCCACGATGGTTCATACCCGAAGTATCCTTTACCAAGAAAACCTGAGTCACTAATTAACCTTATATGTTGGCAATTACCTAGATTAATATTCGTAGTCAAACGTAGTAAATACAGAGACTTCTGACTAGCATGGTTGATAGAGTAGGGGACTCTTGATCTCAAGGTTGTGAGTTCAAGCCCAGCATTAGAGCCTAGTAATTTAAAAAAAAAAAAAAAAAAAAAGTTTGGCAAGTATGAAAGCTTGCTCTAGAACCTGATTTTGCCATCAGGACAAAGGAAGCAGCACATACCCCAAAGTGCTATGATTGTTTGGGGTTTTTTTTTCCTTCTTGTCATCTAAGTACTATTTTAAATATATTCTTGGGGCGCCTGGGTGGCTCAGTGGGTTAAGCATCTGCCTTCGGCTCAGGTCATGATCTCAGAGTCCTGGGATCGAGTCCCATATTGGGCTCTCTGCTCAGCAGGGAGCCTGCATACCCCCCTTCTCTCTCTCTGCCTACTTGTGATCTCTGTCAAATAAATAAATAAAATCTTAAAAAAATATATTCTTTAAATAGCAGGATGAAAATAACAGTACATAAAACATAAGCGGTCATGAAATGAGGCACCTCAGTGGTTCAATTGGTTAGGCGTCTGGCTCTTGATTTCCACTCAGGTCATGATGTCAGGGTCGTGGGATGGAACCCCACATCAGGGTCTGCACTGAGTGTGGAGCCTGCTTGGAATTTTCTCTCTCCCTCTCTTTCTGCCCCTCCCCTCACTAACACTCTCTCTCTTCAAAAATAAAAATAAATAAATAACATAAAAAATATAAAAAGCATAGGTCAAGAAACAAGAAAAATATTATAGATTTCCCTTTTCAAGGAAAATCCAAGAAATATAAACCCCAAAATCTTATTTAGACACGGCATAAACTGAAGGGCTAATCTATCACATTATAAAGGAATCACAGTCTTTCAAGTAAATTTAAAGCTATTTTAAAAAAATGATTAGCTCATTTAAAATGATAATGCTTAACAACTGCACCAAACTTTACAAGGCATTTTTACATAGAGTATCTCATTTAAATCTTGAGTTATATTTCAGAATAATATATTCCACAGAAAGAAAGATATATCTTTATTTAAAATCATAACAGCAGGAGTGCCTGGGTAGCTCAGTAGGTTAAAGACTCTGCCTTCGGCTCAGGTCATGATCCCAGGGTCCTGGGACCGAGCCCTGCATCAGGCTCTCTGGTCAGTGGGGAGCCTGCTTCCCCCTCTCTCTCTTCCTGCCTCTCTGCTTACTTGTGATCTCTGTCAAGTAAATAAATAAATAAATAATCTTAAAAAAAAAATCAGGACAATAAATATGAAACTAATGATTAACTCCAACAAAATAAGAAAGGTGACATACCTATACTGTTAGTGGAACTGCACCACATAAGCAGGAAGCCAGTACATGTTAAGTTTATTGCACCAAAGAGCAGTATCTTCCAGGACTGTGAAAAACAAAATCATTCTTATTTGCATAGTGCTGATAAACTTCACTGGGTCTGTTCAAGTTGCTGCAATTCCCACTCAACAAAGGAATAAGCACAAATTCCTTCAAAAGGTCATAGTTCTTATATCTACAGAAATTACCATCAACCATTTTATTAATTAAAAAAAAAGGTAGTTCTAGAGGACAAACTCAAGAGAAGAAAATTCTGCCATATAAACTCTCAAACAGTTGAGAAAAATAGGCATATAGTTTAATATCATTTTCTCTCTATACGTAGAGACAACAATAGCAGATGGGGCAAAATATAAAGCAACTGGTGAATCTGAGTAAAGGGCTTAAAGGAGTTCCTTACACTAATCTTGTGACTTCTCCATAAGCTTGAAATTATATCAAAATAAGTTATTCTTCCTCTCTCAACAAAAAGGGCTACACTTATTTACCAAATAAGTCATATGAAATAAGACTGCAAAAGAGGGAAAGACTACCATGGGTTAGAAGTTGGTAGACCTGAGATACAACATGCTAGCGAGGATTTTGTCAGAGAAAGCAGAAAGGGCATTCTAAGAATAAAGATCAAGTGAAGTGTTTTAAATTTTTTATTCCACTGTACTTCCTACAAAGGGAGACCTATAATTGTGTGAAAGTAGAAGTGAAACAAATTAGTGAAAAGGAGTTTTCACTGAAGGTTTTAAAATTAAATGGATATAATTCCAAAGGTCAAGTGTGGAATAGGATGGCTTTAGAACGCAGATGCAGAGTATAGGTTTAGGATGAAGAACACCTTCTCTGAGAAAGGTGAGAAGGGTAAAAAGGTTGACTGAAGGGACAGAGAAACTGTGACTAGAAAGAAGTGACAGCAAAGTAGCACAGAGCTACTAGCCTCTACATCTCTAGAAAAGAAGAAACAAGGCCACTTTCTAAAATTAAGGGATGTGGTAGAATAAATAGGACTGGAAACTTAAATCCAGAGGAGAATGTGCAGAAGAGCAGTTCTAGTGAGCATCTTCTGAATCAACAGAGGAGAATAAGAATGGCCACCATGAATTTAGGGTAGACAGCATTCTGCACCTTCCTCTACCCCCAAGAGCAAAACCAGAGGACCAGGTGAGATAGCGATGTCAGAGACAGAGCTGATATGATAGGTTAATGGGACAAGGGACTCTAATAGTGAGGACATTAATGAAGTGACTGGACAGGGGCTCTAGTCAGGACAGGGATTCAAGAACAGTCAGAAAAGGGGATAAGGCATATGATTTGAAAATGACATTCTCTGCAGCTCTACTGAGGAATCACGTTATTTATCAACAAATACTTGAGTACCTATTTCGCAAAAGATGCTTTTCCAGGCACAGGAGATACAAGGGTGACAGACAATTAGCAAATATGCAAGGTCAGGTGGCGTAAGTGCTACAAAGGAAAAATAATTTATGGTAAGAACACCATAATGGGAGACATGGAAAGGGTGCTCTGCCACACAGACCCCCTTGGTAAGGTAACATGTAACCAGAAATTTTACAGAGGCAAAGGTGCTAAGGATGCAGATATTGGGGAAAGAAAATGGGAGCTACAGTGTGAATGCCCTGAGATAGAAGAGAACCTGGCTGAGGACGGACAGACGAGAGGCGAGAGGAAGTCCAGGACTCCATCAGGGACTTCTTGCGTTTCAGATAAAAGAAATGGGATTTATTCCAAATGAGATGGAAAGCAGCTTAGCTTTCATTTCTAAAAGATCATTTTGGCTTCTCTTTGTAGAATAAACTGAATAGGGGCAATGAGAGAAGTAGGAAAACCATTTAGAATGTGACTGCAGAAATCCATGTGAGAAATGGTGATTTTTGAAGTTGGTAAGAAAGTGTTAAAGAAGTCATATTCTGTGTGTTACATTGATGACAGACCAGCAAGATTTACTTACAGAATGGATGAAGAATGAGAGAAAGAGAGGGAGAATGACTCCCAGGTTTCTGGCCTGTGCACTGAAAGAACAGAGTGGCCATTTAGTGAGGAAGGAACAGAAAAATCAAAGTTCAAGTTTGACCATATTAAATTTGAGATGCCTATTAGATATTCAAGTGGAAATGTTGAGACAGCCATGATATGTATAGGAATCTAGAAGGAGGGGAAAAGTTATGGACTGAGATGTAAATAGGACGTCATGAGCATGTGGCAGACAAAGCATCACTTAGGTGTAATGAACAGAAACAACAGAAGCTGGAGCTCTAAGTGCTGGAGCTTAGCAGTTAGCTCTAAGTAATGAAGAGTATCTGCACAATGCAGGTGTTCTCTAAAACTCAGAGATCAGGAAGATAAGAGGGAAGTGATGAACAACGGCCATCTAAGTAGGAGGAAAACCAAAAGTGATATTTCAGAGTCGAAATGAAAAAGTGCTTTAAGGAAGAAGTAACAAATTTTTGTTAAATGCTATTGAAGGTTAAGTAAAATGGGAAATGAGGATGACCACTGATTTTGGCAACACAATGTTTACCAGTTACTTTGTTAAAGCTGTTCCAGTGGATTGGTGGGGGGCTACAAACAGACTGGTATATGTTTAGTGGAGACAAGGAGAAGAGAAAGTGAACAGGTAGTAAAGACAATTAGTTTAAGTAGTTTTGCTATAAAAGGAAGCAGAGAAATGAGGCAGTAGTTGAAAGTGGAAGATGTGGCATGTGCTCATGATGCAGGAATGAACAACTGTGGGAAACTTGTCTTTGAGTAGGCAACAAGTGGAAGCGCAGAGAGCCCATTCGTAGAAACAGGAGCAAAGGCAGAATGTTGGGAGAGGACAGGATGTGGAGGTGTTTTCTGATTACTTTTCCTTTAGTGAAACAGGAAGAAAGATCAACAGGTCAGAGTGAGCATGAATAAGATTTTGGAAGTTTGAGGGCAGAAGTGAAAGACTATGGCCATCTACAAAATGGAAAACTGAATGAACTGAATGATATACTATGGGCAGCCTAATGGTGCACTTAGGCATGGATTTAAAGTGAGACCAGTAACCATGGTTTTGTGTTTTTCTCAGGCTACATTCAGTTGCTTGGGTGCAAGTACAGAACAGCAGGAATGTTGACTTAATGATGTTAAGGATTTGCCATGGAAGTGTGAGAGGAAGAGTTACAGATGGATGGGAGGGCACAAAGGAGTTGAAGACATATGCAAGAAATCAGTAATAATGGACCAGAGAATCTAAATTGGATAATTAAGCAAATGAGGATAAAAGAGGTGAAAAACAGGGAAAATACGGCATGGTCAGTGGATTGGAGATCCTAGTAAGATTGAAGAACTACTGGAATTGGGATAATACAAGGAGTGAACTGGAATAACAAGAGATGGTGACTACGAGTGAAATAATTGAAACTGAGACAATGGGAAGACATAATTATGAATGATAATGGCAGTGGTATGGTCATAGGAGTGGACAGTTGGAAGGGATGCAGGACAATTATTTGTGGTAAGGAAGTAAAGAACTGAGAAGTAGGGATTTTCCTCATGGTGTAAGGAATTACCATGAACCAAAACAGGAGTAGTAGTAAAGAGAGGTGAGCTAGGCACATCTTATAAGATTTAAATTATGATGGACAGTATCTGCACAATGCAGGTGTTCTTATACCAGTTTTGCTCCTACTATCTATTCTGTGGTATATTGTGCTTCAATAAAGCTTATAGTTCAAGAATTTCCTGTTTACTTCTGTAATGTAGTTGCTTTCCACCAAGATTAAAAGTTCTATCTATCTGTTCTCAAGAGATCATCCTAAGTGGACTAGACACACAAGCAGCAGATGAATTTCCTACTCTTGGCTCTTTAACATACAGGACATGATACTATTTTCAAATACTAGAATTACTGAGTTCTGATTATATTCCAAGGTTTTAGCAACAGGAAATACAGTGATAAGAAACAAAGAACAAAAGGCTCTAATCTAGTATCATACATAATACATGACCAATGTCATAGGTACACTTACGTTCCACTAAAGCTAGGTTTATTTAAAATTCATCATGTATTTATTGGGTACTTATTTTGTACTTTTATTAAAAAGTGAACAAAACAGACACAGTCACTGTCTTCAGGGAGCTTACAGTATAATTTAGACAATAATGAAAACAATGAATATAGAACAGTAACTAGAAGGTCCATATTGGTGACCAAAAAGGATACCAATTATCTTTTTTTTTTTTTTAAGTGAGCTCTTTGCCCAACATGGGTGGGGCATGAACTCATGACTTCAAAGCATAAGTTGTTTTTCCTTCCTTACACCAAAAATGAGAAAACGTGGCTTTAAACTATATTCATTACCTTTGTAAAAAAAAGTAACAAAGGCAATCATAAAATATTTTTTCTTTATAACTAATTAGAATTAGAATAAAAATCTTAACCAAAGCCTAGCTTCATCTCAAGCAAAATAATTACGTATCAAAGTAATTGATTTTTACATTACAATTTACATTAAATTTACAATGTAATTTAATTTTCCATTAAAATTTTGCTTAGCCAGCAGCGCCTGGCTCACTGTCAGTAGAGCATGCAACTTGATGTTGGTGTAGTGAGTTCAAGCCCCACGTTGGGCACAGAGATTACTTTAAAAAAAAATTGCTTACCCAACAACAACAACAACAAATGAAAACAGTGTGGCATGGAGCACCTGGCTGGCTCAGCTGGTGGAGTATGCAACTCTTAACCTTGGGGTTGTGAGTTCAAGCCCCATGTTGGGCGAGCGTTTACTTAAAAACAAAAGGTGTATGGTGGGATCACAAGTAATTTCTATAATGCCTTAAAAATTATCTTTTTCAATGTCATAATGTTGTCGGTACAGTGATTAGAGTTAATAAAGATAACTTACCCTTCGGTCTGCTGCTACAAGTCTAAATTCCTGTAATAACTTGCCAAAAAAAGATCTTTGTGGTTTTCTAAAGAGATGAATTGTCCCCTTTAAAAATAAACAAAAAATAAACAAATCAACATTGAAGCTTCTAGTCTTTTTCATATCCTGTGATGTGATACAATAGTAATAACTAACATTTACTGAAAGCTCAGTATGTGGCAAGCAATTATTTCTAGATATATATGCATATTTATCTATTCTTCACAATTATCTGAGATGGAAACAATTTTTTTTTGAAGATTTTTATTTATTAGAGAGAGAGAGAGAGAGAGAGACCACAAGAAGGCAGAGGGCCAGGCAGAGAGAGAGGGGGAAGCAGGCTCCTCGCCGAACAGAGAGCCCGATGGAGGGCCTAATCTCAGGACCCTGAGATCATGACCTGAGCTGAAGGCAGAGGCTTAACCCACTAAGCCACCCAGGAGCCCCTGGAAACAATCTTTAATTGTCCAAGGGCACAATGCTAACAAATGGCTGAGCAGAAATTCAAACCCAGCCATTTTATTTTTTTAAGGATTTCATTTATTTATTTGAGAGAGAGTGAGAGAGGACAAGCAGGGGTAACAGCAGAGGAAGAGGGAGAAGCAGACTCTCAGCTGAGCAGGGAGCCTGATGCGGGGCTTGATCCGAGAACCCTAGCATCATGACCCCAGCTGAAGGCAGACACTTAACCGACTAAGCCACCCAGGTGCCCCAAAACCAGGCATTTTAGCTCCTGGCTACACAATTCTATTTTTAAATGGATTTTAGGTTATTTTGAACCATAAAATCAAACCATTTTCCAGATAGCCCTACTGGAAATCAAGTACTACAATTAACTTCATAGAAGTTTTATATGTGAAAAGTTTGGAAACTATTATTACAGTAAAATCTCTGAGGTTCTCTCTTAAGCATTCAAAGTCAAGAGACATCCTCGCTAGTCTCCGCAGTCCTTGCTAGAACACTGTATGGGACCATCAGAGGGCATGATAGTGGGGTTACCGACAAGAGAAGAAATGTAAGTGGAGACTAAAGAGGAATCTGCCACTCAAGCTTATGAAATCTCAGAATAAAAGATAATTTAAGTATATATGGGAAATTAGCTTATGATTAAGTCAGTATCCAACATCAGCAGGAAAAAATTTGAGTTACCCAATAAATGGTTTTTGGAAAAGGTAATGTTGGATCTTTACTATATTTCTTACTCTAATTTTTTATTATGTTAAAACTAAAATAAAAAACTACAGAATACTTGAAGAAATTTATGGATGTACAATTTTATAATCTTGGAGTTGGAAAAGACTTTTCATAATAGGATATAAAACCAAGAAGCTGTAAAGGGAAAAACTGATCAATTTTACTATTTGGGGAATATAATAACAACAGACAAAAATAAAGAAAATCCTAGAGAGAGAAAATAAACTGGGAAAAAAAGAATTTTTTTTAAAGATTTTATTTATTTATTAGACAGAGAGAGATCACAAGTAGGCAGAGAGGCAGGCAGAGAGAGAGAGAGGGAAGCAGGCTCCCTGCTGAGCAGAGAGCCCGATGCGGGACTCGATCCCAGGACCCTGAGATCATGACCTGAGCCGAAGGCAGTGGCTTAACCCACTGAGCCACCCAGGCGCCCCGGGAAAAAAAAGAATTTTAATTGTTATTTCAAAAGCTAAGCATTGTTTCTAGGGGAAAAAAAATCTTTCACAATTATCAGTGGGTCACATATAATAACTTGATTGCTAAGTGCCATGCACTTAAATATTTATTTGGATTTTAATTTTAGCAAAATGCTTTCCTAGATAGTAAGGCCACAATCACCATAACAACTGTTTCTACCTTACTATTGTTAGCCAATTTGACTTAAACACTTAAATTCCACAGAAAGCAGTGGAACTGGGTGTCAACAGATAAAAAATGAGGAAAACTTTCAGATCCAACTCCAGCACAGGTCTAATTTTCCTAAGTAATAGTAGGAACATCTCAAAAGCTATAAAAAAGGTATATCCCATTTCTTCAAAGCTCAGACATGTCATTAGTTCCAGTAGATGAAACTCAGAAAAGGCAGAAGATAAAGTTGAACACTAGAAGTCTAGCATTTAAAACCAGAATGTTCATCATTGTTGAGGTCAAGTGATGGCTATATGGGCGCTTATTATATTCTACTTTCCTGTTTTTGCAAATTTCCATAATAAAAAAAAATTTAAGTAAAACATATTTTAAAATATAAAAATAGGGGCGCCTGGGTGGCTCAGTCATTAAGCATCTGCCTTGTGCTCAGGTCATAATCCCCTAGTCCTGGGATTCGTGAGTCAGGTTCCCTGCTTAGCAAGAAGCCTGCTTCTCCCTCTCCCACTCCCCCTGCTTGTGCTCCCTCTCTTGCTGTCTCTATCAAATAAATAAATAAAATCTTAAAAAGTAAGTAAATATAAAAATAAAGCATTAGAAAAAAGTGTTACTAATTTTTGCTATCCAAACAAAGACCAGTGTGTGTGTGTGTGTGTGTGTGTGTGTGTGTATAACTCTAAGGCTTTGCTAAGCTAATTCAGTTGAGAAGGAACAATATGCTATTTTCATCTGAGATGCTAATGAATGGTCAATTAATAAATATACTCCATTCTTAATGAATTATGTGTGGGATATTTGGTCCCAAAGATAAATTCTTATTACTGTTAAGTATTAAATTCTTAATACTGTTATCCCTGGATATCTTCTAACTTCATTCCACTTTAAATGATTTAAGTTACTTTAAGTTTCAGGTTGAGAAAATAAGGTTTCTAAAAGGTAGAATGCCTTTTCTGATGCCATTCTGATATCGGTTAAAAGAAGTAAAACCCCATAAAAATCCTAATGTTCCTGTCACTTTTCAAAATTATATTGGCCCTCCATTGCTATCATGATAAACTCCTAATTTTACAATCTGAAATTCAATGCTTTCAATCACGTAGCCTGTTTCTTTCCAGTTTAATCTCTTACTCCGGACAGGGAATCAACTCCAACTAAACTAGTGTACCCCTGATCTAATGATCATATCACTCTAGAGTGAAAAGGCCAGACTTGTCTAACCAAGCTCTAACAGCCCTGTAATACTTAACAAATTACTTGACCTCTGTTTTCTCAACCGAACGAGAGTAAAGAACAGTAAGATTAAGAGTAATAGAATAGGGAGAAAATACTGTTTCATGGCTGACCTTCTATGTGAAGCCTTCCTAGATTACTCCAAACTATACTGTTCTTTATGCCACTTGCTTTATAATTAACTAGAGGCCAGCCTTCCTCACTCTATCATCATGCATTTTAAGTCAATTTTTTTAGTAACTTCACTAACGACAAGGGCTGTATTTCCTTTACATTTTCTAAGATAGCATTGTGCGTTGCATATAACACCTTAATAAACAAGAGGGACTCGTAAACCCTTTCTTCTCCTCCAAAACTTTTACAATTAACTTTAAATGCTACTATTTTTCTGTATTATTAACGTTTCAAGCACAAAAATTTAGTGCCATAGCTATGTATTTGGTGTTTTATAAAACAGGTATTTATTGAAAACCTCCTCTCTGAGCCAGGGACAAGGCTCTGGGAATACCAGAGTGAATACAGAGGTCCTGCTCTCAAAGAGCTTACAGTCTAGGAAGTGAGAAGGACAAGTAAATACACAATTATAACACAGTCTAACATATGTTAAACTACATAGTTTAACATATGTAGTAAGGGCTGCATATGTTATTGATAAATAACACCAAGGTATCACAAGCACAAAGGAGGCACCTAACAGGATCTTGAGACACGGGCGGGCAGGAAGGCTCATGAGAGACTAAAGGGCGCTTAAGGGTTATACTGATAAGAATGAGGGGTAGGAGATGATTGGTTTTTGGCAGACGGAACAGCATATACAAATTAGGTGCAAAGGCCTAATCCCGAGAGCATCATGTGCAAGGTGTTCACTCTGACTGAATATGAATGTAGGTATGTGAAAAAAGAGGCTATAAAGAAGCTTGGCCCCCTCTCCCCCAAAAAGCAGCAGCAGCAAGTAGCTTGACAACAGCTTTGTATGCCACACCAAATAGGACTTTATCTTGAGGACTGTGTGTGTGTGTGTGTGTGTGTGTGGTTGGGGGGGCGGGGGAGGTTATGCAAGGGAGCAAGAGAGTACCATGGTCCCCAATTTTAGAAATTTAATTCTGGCTACACAGTGGTGAATATTTTGAAGAAAGTAGCTGGAAGGCTATTTGGTCAGCCGCCCCCGTCCCCCAAATAAGCTTTTACCCGCTTTCTGTGTGCAAAAAAAACGGATTACAGAAAATTTACAGAAGAAAAAGAAAGCATAAATAGGACATTTTTCTTGACTATATCCACTCAAGGAAAAAACTTAACGAGAGTGACAATGGCTTCGGAACTGAAACGTGATCCTGTTCACACAGGTAGGCCGTCAATAAGAGATCCATTAACTTCTGAGATAAAATGGTACCTCTTTTGACGCTAAAATTACCATCAACTTATCTTTTGATAGGATTCGGAGAGCTATACATTTGACCTGTAAAAGCATAAAAAGAACAATTTCTCGAAAAAATTTTAGGCTCAACGTATCCCCGAAACCGTCATGGGCTCTACAAAAGTAGGAAGAAACAGGCAACGAAGATGCTCTACCAACACCTGGACTTTCTCCAGTCACTGGCCTTCTGACCGTCGCTGCCGTGTCAGGCTCTCTGGCACTCCACAAAGCCAAGTCGCAGTGTGGGGCGTTCACCTCAACACATCGCTCATAACCCTCTTTATTAACGCCAACGGTACCGTCCCCGGTGTAAGCATCACTAATTACGCTAGTGTAGCTGTGGACTTGTTTTCAGAGCCTTCGTGGGTGTAGACACTGACGCCGGCCAAGACTTTTAGCTCCGTATGAAGTAAATCTCCGCAAGGGAGAAGTCATAAGCTCGCTAAAAACTGAAAGCTCGGCTCGAAGCAGGGCCGGGATCCCCAGCGTCTAACCAAGCGTCTAACCAACCGGGTGAAGGGGGCTGAGGGAATCAGCTCTGGGGGGGAATGCTTCCGCCGTCACCGCTTCTCCTGTGGGGTGTGGGGAGCCAAGCACGACTCCCAGGACCCCACCTCTGGGCAGCTGAGGCCTGTCAAGGCCGCACGGGGATGAAAGAAGATAAGAGGAATCACCTAGGACAGAACCCCTCGTACCCGCAGCCAACTCACCATGATAAGGAGAGGCACAGCTCCCGCCGGAAGACGCTCTGGGAGCAGGTTTTCCCTAGAGCGGAAGGGGTGGGGCATCAGACGCCGATTGGCGGAGAGAGACGCGGGGGCGGAAATGCGTGCACTGTCTCTTGTTCCCGCCCTCTCTCCGGCTGTCGCGGCGTTCTACGGCGGTGAAGACAGAGGCTAGGGTGGCCCCACCTAGGCCTTTGGGGGGTAGGTGGAGAACTAGAGACCTTGTTAAGGAGCCCTTAGTTTTTTTTTTTTTTTTAATTGTATGATGTCTTTTTATTTAAATGCAATTAATTCACATATAATGTATTACTAGTTTCAGAGGTAGAGGTCATTCATTAGTTGTATATAACACCTAGTGCTCATTACATCACCTGCCCTCTATAATGTCCATCACCCAGATATCCCTTCACCTGCCCTGCTCCCCCGTCCCAACAACCCTTAGTTTGTTTCCTATGATTAAAAGTATCTTGGTTTTCCCCCCTTCCCTTCCCCTAGGATCCCATTTTGTTTCTTAAAATCCACATATGAGATCATGATAATTATCTTTGTTTTTTCGCTTCACATAATACCCTCTAGTTCCATCCACCTCTTTGCAAATGGCAAGATTTCTTTTTTTTTTTTTTTCCCCCTTGGGTGGCTGAGTAGTATTCCATTGTATATATACATACCACATCCCCTTTATCCATTCTTCTGTTGATGGATGTCTAGGTTCTTGCCATAGTTTGGCCATTGTGGACATTGCTGCTATAAACATTGGGGTGCAGGTGCCACTTCAGATCACTACATTTGTATCTTGTGGTAAATACCCAGTAGTGCAATTACTGGTTAGTAGGGTAGCTGTATTTTCAACTTTTTGAGGACCCTCCATACTGTTTTCCAGAGCGGCTACACCAGCTTGCATTCCCACAAGTAGTGTAGGAGGGTCTCCCTTTCTCCACATCCTCAGCAACATCTGTGTATTCTGAATTGTTAATTTTAGCCATTCAGTTTGTGAGGTGGTATCGCATTGTGTTTTGATTTGTATTTGCTTAGGGTTTATTTGTAATGTTAGGAAAATTTCATTTAGTGCTTAAGCACTTTTACCTATGTTGTGTGATTTAATTTTTTGCCATACTTTGTGAAATAAATAGTATTCCCTTTTGAGGAAGCAGGAAGAATAAGAAATTTGCCCAGAGGCATACAGCTGGTTCTCCACAGTAGCTGAATTTGAACTGAGATCAAATATAGAATACCATGTACTATCCTAAAACACTACCTAAAAACCCATGGAATTAATTTTATAATGGAAGTAATATTACTTAGAGACAGAAAGCTTTAATTACTTAAAAGAGACAGAAAACAAGTAGGGAGGAAAAAATGTCTAATATATTGATAGTGTCATGTAGAAAATGTTATGCTACAGAGAGTGACGGTTGCTAATTCATAGTAGTCCAAGAAGCTTCTCTAAGGAAAGTAGACCAAGAACTTTCTCTAAGGAAAGTAAATTTGACTTCTGAATGACAAAGTCTTTCTGTGAAAATTATTCCAGGCAGGATAAACGATCTAAATACGTAAATCAAAAACAAGCAGAAGTGTTTCAAGATCTCAAAGAAGGCAGTGTATTTGGAGATCTAATGAAGAGATCTAAATGGCAAATGGATCAGATCAAACAGGAATTTCTAATGTAGGGGTAAGGAGACCGATTCTGTTTTTTGTTTTGTTTTGTTTTGTTTTCTAAGTGAGAAAGGAAGCCTGTGGAGGGTTTTAACAAAGGAGTGACCTTTACATGGTGGTATGGAGAATGGATTGTAGGTGGATAGTAATAATGAACATTTACTAAGCACTTACATGGTAGATACTGTTTTATGAGTTGAACATGGACTAGCTTATTTAATCCTCCTAACCGGCATTTGGTATAGGTACTATTATTAGCCCCTGCTTGGAAAATTGTATGCCAACATCACATACTTACTTCATGGCAGAACTGGAATTCTGTGTTACAGAACCTAATTCTAAAACCTTACCCGCTACTCTGTGCTTACTACTCCTGGACAAGATTGGAAGGAATAGGTTAGGACATTATTGCCTTATTTACCCAGAGGAAATCATTCCTGATTTTTGAAGTTTCTTTACAGTCTTTTTAAAATTGGAATCAGGGCGCCTGGGTGGCTCAGTGGGTTAAGCCGCTGCCTTCGGCCCAGGTCATGATCTCAGGGTCCGGGGATCGAGTCCCACATCGGGCTCTCTGCTCAGCAGGGGGCCTGCTTCCCTTCCTCTCTCTCTGTGATCTCTTCCCTTCCTCTCTCCTACTGTGATCTCTCTGTCAAATAAATAAATAAAATCTTAAAAAAAAAAATAAAAAGTTCTTTAAAAAAAAATAATAATAATAATAAAATTGGAATCAAATAGTATATTCTGTAGTCTGCCTACTTCATGTAAGGGTGTATTCTAACTTTTCCCTATATCTTAATTTTCCCAGAATGTTGTTTTAATGACCTTAAAGAATTCAATCGTAGGCATGTGCCTTTACATAATTCCTTACTGATGAGTTTAACAAGGTGTAAACATATGAAAAAGAAATCTCTCAAGCTACTTTAAGAAAAAAAATAAACTACAGGCAATTGGGTATAAAATGATAGGAAACAATTACAGAGGGGATCAACAAAAGGAAGACTTGAACAATACTATATACCTATTACACCTAACATATCTAGAATATACCACCCAACAACAGAATATACATTCTTCTCAGGTGCAAATGAAGCATTTTCCAGGAGAGTACATATGTTAGGCCATAAAAAAATCATCAATAAATTTGAAGGGATTAAAATAATAGATAGTATGTTCTCCAAATATACTGGAATAAAATTAGAAATCCATAATTAAAGGAAATTTGGGATTTTCAAATTTTTTTTTTAAAGATTTTATTTATTTGTCAGAGACAGAGGGAGAGAGAGCGAGCAAGCACAGGCAGACAGATAGGCAGGCAGAGGCAGAGGGAGAAGCAGGCTCTCTGCCGAGCAAGGAGCCTGATGTGGGACTCGATCCCGGGACCCTGGGATCATGACCTGAGCCGAAGGCAGCTGCTTAACCAACTGAGCCACCCAGGCGTCCCGGGATTTTCAAATTTTATGGAAATTAAAAAACATAGTCTTAAAAAAAAACATAGTCTTTAATAGTCAGTGGGTCAAAGAAGAAATTCCAACAGAACTTTGAAAATACATTAAGATGAATGAAAATGAAAACTCAATATACTAAAACTTATTGGATAGAGCAAAAGCTGCAGGCAGAAATTTAAGCTATAAATGCCTACATTTTAAAAGGAAGAAAGATCTATTTTTTAAAAAAAGATTTTATTTATTTATTTGACAGACAGAGATCACAAGTAGGCAGAGAGGCAGGCAGAGAAAGAGTGGGAAGCATGCTTCCCACTGAGCAGAGAGCCCGATGCGGGGCTCGATCCCAGGACCCTGGGATCATGGCCTGAGCCGAAGGTAGAGGCTTTAACCCATATGAGCCACCCAGGCACCCCTAACCTTTCATCATAATAGAAAAAGAGCAAACTAGAGCAAGCAAAGGAAGTAATAAATCTTAGAGAGGAAATAAATGAAGTGGGGAATAGGAAAACAATAGAGAAAAATTCACAAAACCAAATATTGGCTCTTTGAAAAGTTCAACAAAATTGACAAAGCTTTACTGATGACATAAGAAAGAATACTTAAATTACTAAAATCAGGAAAGGAAGAAGAGGACAAGTTACTGCTGGTTTTACAGATATAAGGAGGATAGGGAATATTATAAATAATTGCATACCAACAAATTAAATAACAGATGAAACAGACTAATTTCTATAAAGACACAAACTACTGAAACTTACTCAAGTATAAATAGAATATCTGACTAAATGTTTAACAAAAGATTGAATTTATAATTTAAAAACTTGGGCACCTAAGTGGCTCAGTGGGTTAAAGCCTCTGCCTTCGGCTTAGGTCATGATTCCAGGTTCCTGGGATCAAGTCTCGCATTGGACTCTCTGCTTAGCGGGGAGCCTGCTTCCCTTCCTCTCTCTGCCTGTCTCTCTGCCTACTTGTGATCGCTCTCTCTGTCAAATAAGTAAATAAAATCTTTTAAAAAATTTAAAAACTTTCCACAGGAACGCCAGGGTGGCTCAGTCAGTTCAGTTCAGGTCATGATCCCAGCATCCTGGGATCAAGTCCCACGTTGGGCTCATTGCTCAGCAGGGAGCTTGCTTTTCTCCCTCTGCCTCTGCCTGCCACTCTGACTGCCTGTGCTCTCTTTGACAAATAAATAAATAAAATCTTAAAAAAAAAAAAATCTTTCCACAAAGCAAAACTCAAAGATGGCTTCTTTACTTGTGAATTCTGCTAAACATTTAAAGAATTAGCACCAACTGTTCACAAACTCTTCCCAAAATAGGAGGGAACACTTTCCAATTCAGTCTACAAAGAATTACCCTGATACCAAAACTAGAAAAAGACAAGAAAACTACAGACCAACATCCCATGTGAATATGGATGCAAAAAAAAAAAAAAAAAAAAAAACCAAAATGAAAAAACCTCAACAAAATAGCAAAATGAATCCACCAACATATAAAAGGAATCATCCACAGTGAATGAGTGCAAATTATCACAGGAATGCAAAGTTGGCTTAACAAAATGAAAATCAAACAATGCAATACAGCCTATTGATAAGGGGGAAAAATCACATGATCATCTCAATAGATGCAGAAAAAGCATTTGACAACTCCAACACCCCTATTTGGAAAAAACAACAACAAACAACCCACACTCAACAAAGTAGAAATAAAATCACAGAAATGGTTTATGTTGAATAATTAGCCCTTTTAGTTTGGAAGTATACTGTTTTGCAATTAGATCTAGATCTTTGTGTAAAATCATTAGACTTTTATTTTGAAAGTATTTTTGCCATTATTCTCCTTCCAGCTGCTTTTGCTATTCTTTATCTGTACTATAAAGTCTTGTTCTGTTTTGTTTCTATTGTATTATTTCTATTTATTGTATAAGGGAACATTCCAAAGGAAACATGTTAAGTATAAATGTGATAAACCTTCAATTCAGATCAGCTCTAAGGCCTAACAGTTGGAAGTTCCATTAGACTGGCAATCAATGGTTTAAAAAGTGACTGGTCAAACTTTGCTTTAGTTATCCTGGGCCTCCGTGAGGACAGTCCCTGTCTTGTCCATTTACCATTTTGATTAGTCCATATTCTGAGGTCAATGATTGTTTGAATATAATGTCATTTCCCCTTTCTGACTGCTTATAGATTTTTTTCACTTTTCTATTTTTTGGCAATCTGATGTATCCAGACGTGGTCTTTGCTGTATTTATTATGCCTGGGGTTCACAGAACTTTTTGGATCTGTAAGTTGATGTCTTTCAACAGTTTAAGGAAAACATTAGGCATTACTGCATCAAGTGTTTATTTTCCACTATTCTCTTCCTCTCCTTTCCTTTTGGACCTCAAACCAGAGGTAAATTAGATTGGTATTTTCCCACAGGTATCAAACCTTTGCTATTTTTTCTTTCTCTCTGTGCTTGAGTTTGATAATTGTTATCAGCTTGTCTTCCAGCTGTCTTTCCTCTGCTGTGTCCAGTTTTCTGAAGCCCATCCAATGAAATTTATTCCAGATACTATGTTTCATTTCAGTTTTTTTCATTACCAGACTTTCCCTTTGGTTTTCAGTATCTATTTCTCCACCAAAAATCCTAATCTGTTCATTCATCTTTTTTTCCTATTGTCTTACAAGTTTTAAAATAATTTTGAAAAAAAATAATTTTGTTAATTCCAACTTGTGAATCATCTCTGCATTTGCTTTTACATGTTTTCTATTGATTATGGGTATACTTTTCATGGTATGATTAGTAATTTTTTTTATTGTGTACTGGACTTTGTGGATGTGTTGTGAAAACTCTGGATTTTATTTTCTTCTAAAAAAAAGTGTTTTTGGGGTGCCTGGGTGGCTTAGTCATTAAGCGTCTGCCTTTGGCTCAGGTCATGATCCAGGGTCCCGGGATCAAGCCCAGCATCGGGCTCCCTGCTCTGCGGGAACCCTGCTTCTCCTTATTCCATTCCCCTGCCTGTGTTCCCTCTCTCGCTGTGTCTCTGTCAAATAAAATAAAATCTAAAAAAAAAAAAAAATGTGTTCTCTTCTGGCTAGCTGTTAAATTACAATGGATAATCTTGATGCTGTGAAAACTTGATTTTAAGCTTTGTTACAGTGAGTTTATCCTTTTGCCCACAGTCCTAACAAAGATGGCCCTTACATCTAGGATGTTGTCCTTCTTCCTTATTATGGTCCTTTTTGGGTTTCAGTGGAAAACCCATTGTATTTACTAAACCCCTTTTAGTGGAATTTGAATTTCAAACTCTGTATTCCCCCAGAATACAGTTTCTTTACAGTTCATTAGATTTCAACTACTGCTTTCTGGTAGGTTCCTTTGAATATTACAATACACAGGTACAATTTTGGAGTCCACTAAGGATTTGAAAGAAATTTGTAGGCATATCCAGGGGCTTATATCTAAAACTCTTAAGATTTCTCTCCTAATTTGTAGCTGTTTTACAAGTCCCAAATGAGTCCCCAGCCCAGAAAGACTGTTCATTATGCTTAAAGTCTGTTTCTAAGCACATTGCACAAACTGGAAATTGCCCTTGGGGTAAAAGCTAGTTAATGTGGATCTCTTCTAGTACATGATTTTGTGCAGTTTCTGCTCGTTTTTGCTTGCTCTCTAGAGTTTTCTAATCTTTGTTTTTATAATTTGTTCAGATTATAATTATTGGCAAGAGTTAGTACAATACAAGCTACTCCTTCACTGCTAGACTGCTACCACTGAAACTTCAAAAAGTTTCAAATAAAAAAATTAAAGGCAAAATAAAATTTATAATTTATTTCCAAGCCATTAGGATAAAAACCTACTTTATGCAGCTAAACTTTTTACTTCATTTTTTTTTCTGAAATAAGATACAAAAGACCAGATTAAAAGTTGAGATAAGCATTTCAAGGAAAATACTTTGACTTGAGTCCAAAGCCAAACTGTAAATGGTTCATTCTACCAAAAGAATTAATTTTTGTACAAAATATAAAGAATTTTACTCTATAAATAAAGACTGCTGTTTATTTACTTAAATTGTAATTCTAGTATCTGTTTTTCCTCCAGTTCTTCCTAAGCACAAAGCATAGTGAGAAATCTTATAACCTCAATGGCGGACTTAGAATAAACTCCTACTGTTAAGATAACCGGGAAAGATAGTATTGACTTCCCTTGTCTCAAAGTCCAGTATAACAAGTTTTAATATAGTTTACAAAACACTGCCATATTAACATGAGCACATTAACCTTTCATGTTTAGGCATTATCTTCTAAGAAATTAATGACAGGAAGCTCAATGTAGAATCTAAAAGGTCACAACCTAAGTTTAACAATTCAGAAACCCTCAGCAACTTCTACCTTTATTGAAAAATACCAGACCAATCCCTTTCACCTCCTACTGTATCATCATCTTATTTTCATAGTCATTTTATGAAGAGAAAAAAAAGCCCAGCTTAAGCTAAAAATAAAATAAAGTAAAAAGTAAGTCATAGAAAATAGTTCACTAGCACTAAGTTCAACTTCAGACTTTGGTCAGGGAAGTGAAATAACTTCTATACTGTATGAATTGTTATTCATACAGTAATATAATTCTGACTCAGTGTTTATGACAATATTAGCTTGACTTTCAATATTTGATATCTTTGTGATCTAAAAACTATCCCAATAAAAATAGTGAGCTACATTAGTGCAGACAGAATCATGATAAATTTAAAGATTACATTTTAAAAGTTGAACATGAAGCACAGACATTTAGTATAACCGACTGTTATTCAAGTATCAACAATGTTAATCCTTTTCTAAATGAAAATACAAAGTGAAATTTTATGAACTTTATTGAGAATGTTTTAACTTTGGATATTCCTAATTCTTGTCATCATGAATACTGCATCATCTTTCATTATCAGTATTTTATAATTGATGCTTTAATATTTGAGATCTTAAAAAGATATAACATATGACTGAAAATGGGCATGGTTCTGCTTAGTGTTTTTTGTTTTGTTTTGTTTTTCCCTATTTATTTCAACCCTCATTTCTGTTATCCAGGGAGTTCTAAGGTCATGATTAGAGGAGACATTTAAATTATAGCTACAAATAGCACATTACCTTAAACCATACATCTTCTATATGTAGGTAAATCTTTAACAGGAACAAGATTAAAATTAAGAAGAATGTATGTCTTCATTATAAAATTCTTTTCTAGATGGGGCAAGTTTTTAATTTTAACGTATTCTCTCAAAACCAAAGATATTTTTCCTAAATGAAAAAAATCTTTGTTACTACTATGAAATTATTCTTTCCGTCCATGACATTTTACATAAAAGCACCAAAGAAAATTTCTGTAAACAAACTTTTAAACAGTAAACTAAGGGCAAATATCCATTTGCCTTTATTACAATATTTAAAAAGCCATGATATGAGTCTCTACCTCCTACAATGACAGTTTAATAATAAAACTCAGGCATACTTATACAAACGGAAACAATTACTGTACATTCTTGGGGAACAAGAGACAGATTAACAGACTAACTTTTTCGTTAACAAAGTGAGCACAAGAAACCTATAAAATGTATGCAATGTATAAAAATTCATTAATTTTTTTAAAGGTTCATTGAGGGGATTAATAATTATTAAGAATAAAAGATGGTAGATCCATTGGCTTATAATTATCCTGTAAACAGTAAGAAAGCAATAAGCAATAAATTAGAAATGTCTTAGCTCTCAGTTCTTCCCTTCTCTCACACAGGAACCACTTTTACAGCAGTTAAACTTGGCCTTCTTAAATATTAGAATAATTCTAGCAGAAAATAAACTCCATTAGGAACAAATTAACAGTCTACAATAGATTTCTGACAGATATATTAGAAAAAGATACCTTCAGGTCACACGAGGACTGATCTACATGTTGTAATGACAGAATGACTCAAACCTTCTAACCATCTCTTTTTCTATTTTACTAGATTTGCTTTGATGCTATCAACAAATTCTTTTCTAAATTGGTAACAAGGTAATAGAAACATGAAAAGTGAAACACAATGTTTAATGTGTAGATTTATGAAAAAGAAAAACCTTCAAAATACTTTTTCCTATTACTGTTACATAGGAAGAAGTTTCATTTGGCACAATGGACTTACAAAAGAAAAGAACAAAAAGAAACTTATAGAGTGTTTGGCATTCTAATCATCTGTAGTAAAGACAACAGTAGGAAAGGAAAATAGAAAAAATTACTATTTTAAGAAAAGACATCAGAAGACAAACAACCAAAGGCGCTTGTGTCTTCTACCATTCACTGTCTCTGGAATACTTTCATCTGCAACACAATATACAAATTATTATTTACATCATGATTATATTGGTAAAGAAGACCAGAATCAGTTTTTGTTGTGCTCTAACTTACAGCGCCCATTGGGATAACCATGAAC
This sequence comes from Mustela nigripes, assembly GCF_022355385.1. Classification (NCBI taxonomy): domain Eukaryota; kingdom Metazoa; phylum Chordata; class Mammalia; order Carnivora; family Mustelidae; genus Mustela; species Mustela nigripes. Next base: position 25,923,154 of record NC_081563.1, on the reverse strand, counting down.
AGGCCTTCGACAAAATACTCCATTTGCACTGTATATTTTATTTAAATTTTGTTTTATGGTGCATCTGTTGGAGTGCACAAGTAATTTTAAGACTCTGAAAAGTCCTGTAAACTTAGGCTCAATTTCTGTAGCTGATAACTATTCAATTAACATGGCATGTTTCTCTCTTCAAAAGCAAAGTGTTCTGCAGGCTTACAAAGGTCTTTCCTTAAACAGTGGTATCGCCAAAGTCCTTGTTCCAACGTATGTATGCTTCTAAGGTTTGAGGGCTCACGCTGCGTTTTATCTTTTTCAAGGATTCAGTGAAGTCAGATAATCGAATATTTCTCATCTAGATTTAAAAAAAACACATGACAGTACAAATGAAAATATATTCAGTAGTTAACCCAAAGATGGATTAAAGTAATGATGCTGCTTATTATTGTTATAAATACATATAAATGTATTCTTAGAAAATCATGCCAATCATCATATTTTACTTATTATTATATGTTAGGCAAGTTTGCTATATAAGAAATCTTATATGCTGTATTAATATACTTTTATTATATGTGTTTAATTTCTTAGGTATTAAAAATTTAAGTCCCAATATTTTCCCATTATAAAAACAGAAAACACTCATTATAGAAAATTTGACAAGTACAGACAAGCAGAAAAAAGAATCGCAATTACATCTTTCAGAATTCTCAAGTCTCACCAAGCATACTCTAGCTAAATTCATGCTGGGTTTATTAGAAAGGAAGATGGTTTACAAGAAGCACATGAGACTTTTAAGGAAATAATGCTTTTCACAACATACAGGATGCTTGTATCTGAAATTTTCTAATACTAATATTACTTATAATACACAAGCCAGGAGAAAGGCAGGGGGAAAGGGAGAAGCAGACTCCCCGCTGAGCAGGGAGCTCCACGTGGGGCTCAATCCCAGAAGAGTGAGACCATGATCTGAGCCAAAGGCAGACACTTAACCGACTGAGCCACCCAGGTGCTCCTCATTTTCTGACCTTATTAATTGGCTATGAGAATGTAGAATAAAAAAATGCTGAGTCAACATCTATCTATAATTACCTGAATACCTTGAAAACTCAAAAGGAGCTTGGCACAAAATTAAACAGTTTTAAAACTGTCACTGATATATACATGTGCATTTTGCCCAAAAATAAGTTAAAGGATAATTTGAGATAAAACATCAACTGATATTCATATATATTCTTCTTTTTATTACTCTTATAAAACCGAATCTAATTATTTCACACCCTCTGATATCTAGATGAGCACAGATTGAGAAAATCACCCATACTTGTAAACTGTAGATTAATCTAAGTAAAAAAGGAAAAGGTCCCCTCCTGGGAGGCGCGGGCTGTCTCCAAAAAGGAAAAGGACATATTGTTACCACATAATCATATGAGCCCTACTCGTTTTTTTAACTAAAACACACACTGGCTCTTCCTAAAGCCCAAAGAGTAGAAAGATGATGAATGTAATCTACTATCTATGATATTCTTGAATAAAATGTATTTGTTGCAGAAATTAGTCTTAAGAGCTTTTGATGAAATTTCAATTGAACTGCATAGAATGGTGCACATAAATATATATAAAATTTATATATGATATTTTGAAGTTAGTAACAGATGAATATATACAACAGGAAAAGCAACTAGTAGCTAATTTGAGAAAGAGAAAAATAAATGGCAAAGATATCTTATCGAAACAAACTAATGAAATAACAAAGTCAAAGTTAAGGTAGATACAAACTATGCTTTATTTTTTATTTTATTTATTTTTAAGTAGGCTCTGTGACCAACATGGGGTTTGAACTCATGATCCTGAGATTAAGAGTCACATGCTCTACTCATTGAGTCAGTCAGGCACCCCAAACTGTGCTTTAAAAATAGAGTACATCGTACCCTGAATTTATAGCCAACAATTTTTAGCACTACCTTTTATTTATTTATTTTTTTAAAGATTTTATTTATTTGTCCGAGAGAGAGAGAGCGAGAGCGAGCACAGGCAGACAGAGTGGAAGGCAGAGGCAAAGGGAGAAGCAGGCTCCCCGCGGAGCAAGGAGCCCGATGTGGGACTCGATCCCAGGACGCTGGGATCATGACCTGAGCCGAAGGCAGCTGCTTAACCAACTGAGCCACCCAGGCGTCCCAGCACTACCTTTTAAAAACACAGAATTCCAATATAATTATTTGTTTTTATTCTCATAAAATATTTTTTATATTCTATAAAAGTCAAATGTGTGTATATATACCAGTGCCTGATAATACCCTTAATCATTACAGTTGTACTGAATAATAACTAAAAAAAATTCTAGTATAAGATTTTAGAAACCAAACTACTTGTATTTTCCTCTCCTCTCATAAATGTGACTGATAAAATAATTTATTTAATCTCCATAATAAAATGTCATTATTATTATTTATGTATTTTAAAGTTATTCTATGGATACTTACATAGTATCCACTATTTGCCAGACTGGTTTAAGCATTTTATAAATATTAACTTGTAAGTCCAAGACTAACAGCTAAAAGTACTACCAAATTATTAATACTTAAACTATTAGATTAGAGCACCTGGGTGGCTCAGATGGTTAAGCGTCTGCCTTCGGCTCAGGTCATGATCCCGGCATCCTGGGATTGAGCCCTACATTGAGCTCCCTGCTCCGTGGGGAGCCTGCCTCTCCTGCCTCTGCCTCTCTGTCTCTCATGAATAAATAAAATCTTTAGAAAAACCCATCAGGGGATGCCTGGGTGGCTCAGTTGGTTAAGCAGCTGCCTTCGGCTCAGGTCATGATCCCAGCGTCCTGGGATCGAGTCCCACATCGGGCTCCTTGCTCAGCAGGGAGCCTGCTTCTCCCTCTGCCTCAGCCTGCCATTCTGTCTGCCTGTGCTCGCTCTCCCTCTCTCTCTCTGATAAATAAATAAAATCTTTAATAAAAAAAAAGAAAAACCCATCAGATTAAAAAAACTGGATAAAAGTATACAATAGAACCGAAACTTGTAACAATGTAACCTAATACATAATTAGTACAATGGTCACAAACGATACCAGTAATGTCATTTCTTGTAATTCATTCAACAGTTTTACTAAGTTTTTAGTGTTCCTCTCTAAAGTTTAGTCTAAAATAAGGTTCTTCCTTATATATTTTTTAAAAAGGTGGATTAAATTATATTTTAGGTGTGGGATTAAAATTCAGGTAGATGTTATGCTGAAATATTGAAATAAATGCACTCTATCCGAGTGAATTAATAATTTTTTAAAGATTTATTTATATGTATACTTTTTTTTTTTAAAGATTTTATTTATTTGACAGAGATCACAAGTAGGCAGAGAGGCAGGCAGAGAGAGGTGAGGGGAAGCAGGCTCCCCGCTGAGTAGAGAGCCCGATATGGGCTTGATTCCAGGACCCTGAGATCATGACCTGAGCCAAAGGTAGAGGTTTAACCTACTGAGCCACCCAGGCACCCCGAATTAATAATATTTTTAAAATATGTGTATTTTTCAGGCTCTTGTCATTGGAGTAGGCTAATTTAACACCAGTACTAATAAAAAATAATGCAGTATAAATTTCTAATCCCAGAGTCTTAACATTATTCTCCATTAAATGAATGAGCGTTCTTGGGGTGCCCTGCTGGCTCAGTTGGTAGAGCATGCAACTCTTAAACTGAGGGTTATGAGTTCAAGCCCCATGTTAGGTATAGAGAATTTAAAATCTTAAAAATAAAATCTTTAAAAAAAAAATGAAGCAGGGTTCCTGTAGAGTTCCTGATTCCAGGTGTTGAGATTACCAGAATGCAAGAATGCGTCTCAAAGTTTGAAAGTAATGTTAAAAGGGCACACCTTAATGTGAAAAGCAGATTTCACTGGCCAAATGTAACCCTTTAAACATTAAAAAAAAATTATAATTGATTTACAGATATGTTGGGCATCTTCTGACATGTAATGATTCCCATCTCTTGTTATATATGCACTTCTGTAATTCCTTCCCCTTGAATGTGGACTGGACATTAAGAAGAGACTACTGAGGGGTGCCTGGGTGGCTCAGTGGTTTAGGCCTCTGCCTTCAGCTCAGGTCATGATCTCAGGGTCCTGGGATTGAGGCCCCACATCGGGCTCTCTGCTCAGCGGGGAGCCTGCTTCCCCCTCTCTCTCTGCCTGCCTCTCTGCCTACTTGTGATCTCTCTGTCTATCAAATAAATAAATAAATATTAAAAAAAAAAAAAAAAGAAGAAGAGACTACTGAAAAAGTGATGGGAGTTCACCTTCAGGATTATAAAGACTTTGACTTCCATCCTGCTGATGCTTTCTCTTCTTCCTGGCTTGCTTGCTTTGATGAAGAAAGTACTATGTTGGAGAGGCCTATGTGGAAAAAGAACTGAAGGAGGCCTTCAGCCAGTGACTAAGAAAACAGGCTCTCACCTCAACAACCCACAAAGAAGTGAACCTGGCAAAGAACTATGTAAGTGAGTGTGGAAGCAGATCTGCTGCAGTTGAGTCTTGTAATGACTACAGCCCCAACCAACATCTTGATTACAGCTCTTTAAGAAACCTTGGGCCAACACCTTGATTGCAGCCCTCTGACAGAGCTCAAAGCAGAGGACTCAGCTAAGCTCTGCCCATATTCCCAACCCCATGAAAATGTGACATAATAAATGTGGTCATTTTAAGCTAAGTTTTTGGGCAACTTGTTATATGGCTATTCATACCTATAGCAACAGAACTATCTTGTTTTAAAGTCATGAGTTACTAAAAAAAAGAAAACAAACTCACTTTCTTTCATCTTCAAATAAAACAGGAACTATATATAGGCTGATATTGTCCAGTGAAGAAAAATGTTGCTGGGGCACCTGGGTTGGCTCATTAGGTTAAGCATCCACCTTGGTTTCAGCTCAGGTCATGATCTCATGGGTCATGAGATTAAGTCCCACCTGAGGCTCCGTGCTCAGCAGGGAGTCTGCTTGAAGATCCTCTCCCTCCACTCCTCCCCCAACTTGCTTGCTCTCCTTCTTTATAATAAATAAATGTCTTTCAAAAATAAAGAAAAATGTTGCTCAAATTTGATTGTGTATATATTCTCAGGATGGGCAAAATATACACAAAGGTTAACAGTCACTATCAGTAGAAAACTGGTCTCTTATCTCATGCAATAATGGATAGCCTTGTAAGAGTTCCCATTCCCTAAGCAGCCACCTACTTATTTCAAGTAATAAGGCTGCCAGTTATTATAAGATAGTAATCAAAGTGTATCAAAGCATTCCATTTATAGATACAAGTGGACTTCCCAATGGACTTCCACAAGAAATGCTATGGCCTTAGAGCTTGAGACAGATAGAATACTTGCAGATGAAGAGATGAGTGGATTTTGGCTATGAAGACATTTGAGAATTTATAGATTGGTTCTTACTCAAACTTATTTGCCAGTTGGTGGTTTTAGCTCATTACTGCCTTAATTAGTCCCTTTATTCCACACGGTCATTCCAAGGGACAAATACAGAGCCCTAAATTGTCACATAATTGGCTGAATTAATAACAGACTGAATCTTTGCAGAAATGTCTGTTCATGTCTTCTGCCCATTTCTTGATTGGATTATTTGTTCTTTGTGTGTTGAGTTTGCTAAGTTCTTTATAGATTCTGGACACTAGTCCTTTATCTGATATGTCGTTTGCAAATATCTTCTCCCATTCTGTCAGTTGTCTTTTGATTTTGTTAACTGTTTCCTTTGCTGTGCAAAAGCTTTTGATCTTGATGAAATCCCAGTAGTTCATTTTTTCCCTTGCTTCCCTTGCCTTTTGCGTTGTTCCTAGGAAGATGTTGCTGCGGCAGAGGTCGAAGAGGTTGCTGCCCGTGTTCTCCTCAAGGATTTTGATGGATTCCTTTCGTACATTGAGGTCCTTCATCCATTTTGAGTCTATTTTTGTGTGTGGTGTAAGGAAATGGTCCAATTTCATTTTTCTGCATGTGGCTGTCCAATTTTCCCAGCACCATTTATTGAAAAGGCTGTCTTTTTTCCATTGGACATTCTTTCCTGCTTTGTCAAAGATTAGTTGACCATAGATTTGAGGGTCTATTTCTGGGCTCTCTATTCTGTTCCATTGATCTATGTGTCTGTTTTTGTGCCAGTACCATGCTGTCTTGATGATGACAGCTTTGTAATAGAGCTTGAAGTCCGGAATTGTGATGCCACCAACGTTGGCTTTCTTTTTCAATATCCCTTTGGCTATTCGAGGTCTTTTCTGGTTCCATATAAATTTTAGAATTATTTGTTCCATTTCTTTGAAAAAGATGGATGGTACTTTGATAGGAATTGCATTAAATGTGTAGATTGCTTTAGGTAGCATAGACATTTTCACAATATTTATTCTTCCAATCCAGGAGCATGGAACATTTTTCCATTTCTTTGTGTCTTCCTCAATTTCTTTCATGAGTACTTTATAGTTTTCTGAGTATAGATTCTGTGTCTCTTTGGTTAGGTTTATTCCTAGGTATCTTATGGTTTTGGATGCAATTGTAAATGGGATTGACTCCTTAATATCTCTTTCTTCTGTCTTGCTGTTGGTGTAGAGAAATTCAACTGATTTCTGTGCATTGATTTTATATCCTGACACTTTACTGAATTCCTGTATAAGTTCTAGCAGTTTTGGAGTTGAGTCTTTTGGGTTTTCCACATATAGTATCATATCATCTGCGAAGAGTGATAATTTGACTTCTTCTTTGCTGATTTTAGCGAAATAAGTCAAGCAGAGAAAGACAACTATCATATGATCTCCCTGATATGAGGAAGTGGTGATGCAACATGGAGGCTTAAGTGGGTAGAAGAAGAATAAATGAAACAAGATGGGATTGGGAGGGAGACAAACCATAAGTGACTCTTAATCTCACAAAACAAACTTAGGGTTGCTGGGGGGAGGGGGTTTGGGAGAAGGGGCTGGGATTATGGACATTGGGGAGGGTATGTGCTTTGGTGAGTGCTGTGAAGTGTGTAAACCTGGTGATTCACAGACCTGTACCCCTGGGGATAAAAATATATGTTTATAAAAAAAAATAACAGACTGAATCTAGGGGGCCAGAGTATACAAGGGATCAAGATTATCTATCCTGGATCCAATGCAGGGGAACAGTGTGTGGAGAAGAAATAATTCATGCATGATGCTTACTTTTTGGGTAAAAAGATACTATCAGGTTTATGCTTTAAGAACATTAAAAAATGTATTTATGGGATATTATTAATAAATTATACTTAAACTATTTTTAAAAACCCACAAGACACAAACTGGGAACATAAACTGTACTGTACTTACATGTAAAGAAAGAATTTTAAAAATGTGGAATTAAAATTACAAGTCAGATAAAAGGGACTTGAAACTTATATTTTAAATGTGCATTTTTTAAAAATATATATATATATTTTTTTAGATTTTATTTATTTATCAGAGAGAGAGGGCCAGAGAGCAAGCACAGGCAGACAGAATGGCAGGCAGAGGCAGAGGGAGAAGCAGGCTCCCTCCCGAGCAAGGAGCCCGATGCGGGACTCGATCCTAGGACGCTGGGATCATGACCTGAGCCGAAGGCAGCCGCCTAACCAACTGAGCCACCCAGGCGTCCCTTAAATGTGCATTGTTAAGGAAATAGCAGCAAAATGCCAGAGAGAAAGCGTGTAGCATTCTCCATTCCTAGTCTTCATTCATATCAAACACACTCTAGGTAAACTAGACTTTCTAAAATGGAATGGTAGGGGCGCCTGGGTGGCTCAGTCATTAAGCAATGGCCTTCAGCTCAAGTCATGATCTCAGGGTCCTGGGATTGAGCCCCACATTGGGTTCCCTGATGAGCAGGAAGCTTGCTTCTCCCTCTCCTACTCCCCCTGCTTGTGTTCCCTCTCTCAGTGTCTCTGACAAGTAAATAAAATCTTAAAAGTAAAAAAAAAGAAAATTAAAAAAAAAAATGGAATGATGGTTGCAGTAAGTGTGAGGGTATTCTTAGTAATGCAGCTGATTAACTACCACACGCAAAATACCGCAAAACAACTAAGTTTACATAGAAGCTTAAAGAAAAAAGACAGTCAAAAAAATGTACTCAAATACATTTATTCTCTATGTTAAGAGTTCACTGTCTCCTCAATAGCTGTACAAACTTGGGCAGTAAAAATATCTGACTTATAAATTATAAATATAATACTGATTTTAAATATTTGCTTACATAGTTATTACAATAATTCTGCATGTCCAACTTTATATTTTGCAGGCAATCTTTTTCGAAAGAAATGCGCTAGCATTTTCCTAAGAGGGCCTACCATATTAAAATGTAATGAATTACATTACAATGGTATTGCTTTTATAAGGACAAAAACAAATGCTGAAAATCTTACAAAATAGAATATTAAGGGATTAACTTATTACAAAGAACAAAATTCTTAAGTTTTCTATAATTTTTTTCTGTTTAATATTACCAAAAAACACCATTAAGAGATTGTAATTTGAGGGCGCCTGGGTGGCTCAGTGGGTTAAGCCGCTGCCTTCGGCTCAGGTCATGATCTCAGGGTCCTGGGATCGAGTCCCGCATCGGGCTCTCTGCTCAGCAGGGAGCCTGCTTCCTTCTCTCTCTCTTTCTGCCTGTCTCTATGCCTACTTGTGATCTCTCTCTGTCAAATAAATAAATAAAATCTTTAAAAAAAAAACAAAGAGATTGTAATTTGATACACCCTTATATTTTGAAATAAAGCAAAGTTAACTTTTTCTAGCTTCTAATTAACTACGAAAATCCAGACAAAAGATAGGTCTTACAATATAGAGAACTAGAGCAAAGAAAAGATAACTAGAAAGTAATATACCTCACTGGCAGACATATTCTTCACTTGTTCGGGTTTCAGTTCTGTAAAATACAAGACAACCATTTAAAAAAAAAAGATTTCTAAGTTTAAATTGCTGAAGAGCAAAAACGAGTACAATGATCTAATAGTACATGTTCAATATAACTTATTTCTATTAAAAGGAAAATACACATTAATATTAAGAGCACAATTTATAAATGCTTAGGATAAGTCTTTAGGAGTAAGTGGGAGGCATTCACTTTCTCTGCATTATTGCCTAAGAACAATAAATTTCACAACTTTGAAGTTAAAAGAATGTAGTTTTTTTTTCACAAAGGCTTTATTCTTTTTAAACCCAATAACTTTTATCTGCTTCAGAATAGCTAAAATTTTCTGAAAAAAATACAAATGGTTTATGTATTATGTATTTGTTGAGTCCACTCGTGACATGTACCAGGCAGCAGGAGTTTGACTAGAATGCTTTTTGCCCAGAACTTCAAAATATATTGTCAAGGTTACACTTATTATTCTGCAAAGCAGCAATTCTGAGTCAATACACTGTTTCACTGCAGATGTGTTCCAGAAGTTGTCCATTCCATGTTCTATTTTATCGTCATAGCCAACAATCTGAGTGCATACCTGAGAGCATCACCCACCCACTGCCCATGCTGGCTGTGGAAAAGCAGTTGAGAATACCTAGTCTAAAGTGGTATCATAGTGGTATTTCAGAAACAGCAAATAACCCTGCATCAAAACAAAGCAATTTCGCAAAAGATAACATATAACAATACAAATAAAAGCTTCTCTTAGATACTTTAATTTCAAGTGATATCTGAATATTGACGTGAAAAGTGCCAAAAACAGATAAGAACATTTCCCCTTTCTTTTTCTTTTTTGCTTGCATAAAAATGTTTTCTTTTCCTTTGTGTTTTCTGCTGGTTTCCTACCACCAAGAAGTGAAACATAGGGTAGATGGTGATTTATTGTGAACATCATTTAATGTACAGAATTGTCTACTCATTATGTTGTACATTTGAAATGAATATAACTTTGTATGTTAACTGTACTTTAATAATAATTTTTTTTAATTAAAAAAAAAAAACAACCCTGAAATCTGTTGTTTGAAACAGAGGTCATGGTCTACACACCCACTGACTGTCTTTATATGGTCTGTGAGCTAAGAATGGTTTCACATTTTTGTTTTTGTGAGAACAAACAGAAATCAAAAGAACATGCAATGGAGAACATATGTGGCCCCATGAGAAGTCTAGAAACCACTTTGTATCAAGTTTTATAGCAGCTTAAATGATTTTTTACTAAAACTAAAACAGAAACAAAACCTCTCAATAAGGACTTCTTAAACTTCTAAAGTAGTCTAACGAATAGGTCTAAATGTTTCAAAGTCTACACACATACCTCGGATAGGACCCAGCGCTGCATCTTTTGCCAAAGCTGTTAGATCACTTCCCGAATATCCATCAGTCATTCTAAGAATGGGAAGGAAGAAAGGGCAAATTATTTTTATCTTTACAGATTTAAAATTTCCATGTAAAAAGAAGGTAACATCTAGTTTGCCTCTGTTATCAAGCAGAAAGCTATGCAATTTGAAATGTAGGACAAACAGGGTGAAGGAAGGAACTGGAGTAGAAGACATTGGCAAAAAGAGGCACATCTGAATGGGACGCCCACAGCAAAGTCCTGGGCAGCCAGATTATCAAAAGGAACTATAAACTAGAGGCAAAGGGGAGAAAAATAAGACAGGAAAAGAAAGCATTTACTTAATCATGTACTATGTTATATAACTACAGAGATCAAGTATTAGCTGAATTCTTCATTGGAAAGACAAAGAAGAACCTCAATGTTTCTAAGTATTGAATTCATTCTTTTTTCATAGGTATCTTGGAATTCAAAATAGTTTTTACTAAAATTACTAGTTATTCACATACTTTTTGAGTATTTAAATTACCTTATAAGATTTCTAATGACTAGGGGTGCCTGGGTGGCTCGGTGGGTTAAAGCCTCTGCCTTCGGCTCAGATCATGATCCCAGGGTCCTGGGATCGAGCCCCGCATTGGGCTCTCTGCTCAGCGGGGAGCCTGCTTCCCCCTCTCTCTCTGCCTATCTGCCTACTTGTGATTTCTCTCTCTGTGTGTCAAATAAATTAATTAAATTAAATCTTAAAAAAAAATTCTCATGACTAAAATTCAATAAAAACCACCTTCTATATTTAGTTTCTACTTAAGTATACCACTCATAAAAAAGGCTGAAGATGCAAAAGTTAAAAAAAATTATGTGTAACATGAGGAGAAGTTTATATGAAAATACTTGTGTTGGTATGGGCAGAGATTTTTAAATTTTTACAAAATTATTATTATTTTTTAAAAGATTTTATTTATTTATTTGACAGAGAGAGATGATAAGTAGGCAGAAAGGTATGTGTGTGGGGGAAGCAGCCCCCCTGCTGAGCAGAGAGCCAGATGTGGGGCTTGATCCCAGGACCCTGAGATCATGACCTGAGCCCAAGGCAGAGACTCAACCCATTGAGCCACCCAGGCGCCCCAAATTTTTATAAAATTAAAAAAATATATATTTCATTTACTTATTTGACAGAGAGAGAGAGAGATCACAAACAGGCAGAGAGGCAGTCAGAGAGAGAGGGGGAAGCAGGCTCCCCACTGAGCAGAGAGCCCAATGCGGGGCTCAATCCCCGAGATCATGACCTGAGCCGAAGGCAGAGGCCAAACCCACTGAGCCACCCAGGTGCCCCTATAAAATTATTTTAATACCACTTATAATAAGTGGTTTTTTAAAAAGATTTATTTATTTATTTGTCAGAGAGAGAGAGAGTGTGCACAAGCAGGGAGAGCGGAAGGCATAGGAAGAAGCAGGCTTCATGCTGAGCAAGGTGCCCAATGCAGGACTGGATCCCAGTCCTAGCATCCCCCTGGCATCATGACCTGTACCAAAGGCAGACCGAAGGCTTAACTGACTGAGCCACCCAGGTGTCCCTTTAAGTTTTAATAAATTTATATAAAGAATATAGTATCATCATCAGATATGTAGGTCAGGTCTTGTAGAGTTACCTAGAAATTTAAATTTAATATATATATAAGAATAAGAGATAAGAAAAAAGGTGAAATAAAGGATGAGATGAAGTTCTCTGAAGGATAAAATACTCATTTCATACCTGAGCTTTCCTTAAACAAAAAAGAATTCCTAAAAAAAAAAAAAAAAGAAGAGAAAAAAGCTTTAAGAATAGACCAAATCAAATTACTCACCTAGCAAGTTGTGCTAGTTCTTTTTGGGTCAATGGGCTTCCTTGTTTACATAATAGATTTTTAAGTAAAAGTAGTCGTGTCTGAAAAAAAAAGTTAAAGAATTATCAGTCCCGAGAATTGGCTTCATAAAATACCCAAAAATTAGGTTCAAATCCTGACCCTCACTTATGAACTGAATGATCAAAAACAAATCACTCTTAGAACCTCCCTCATGTCTATTCAGTGGAGTTAAAACTACCATTTTTGGGGGTGCCTCAGTGGCTCAGTCAGTTAAGGATCTGACTTTGGCTCAGGTCATGATCTTAGGGGCCTGGGATCCTGCCCTGTATCAGGCTCTCTGCTTAGTGGGGAGTCTGCTTCTATCTCTCCCTGTGCAACCCCCACTCCTGCTTTCTCTATCTCTCAAATAAATAAAATCTTTAAAGAAAAATAAACTACCATTTTTTGAGAGTTCTTGAGAGACTTAAAGATAATCCAAATAAAACACTAAAGAAGTAGCTGCTACTATTATCAAGGATGTTAAGGGTCTGAGCTAGAGAACCACAATTTTTAATTTAATACTGTTATTGTTTCTAAAGAGTCATTTATTTTAAAGAGAGAGAGCGTGCAGGAATGCAGTGGGGAGGGGCTGAGGGAGAAGGAGACAGAGGGAATCTTAAGCAGACTCTGTGGCTGAGTGGGGTTTGATCTCATAATTGAAGTGGAAACCAAGAGTTGGATCCCTAACTCACTGAGCCACACAGGTGCTTCAACAATCACAATTTTTTAAAAACACTTTTATAGAGGTATGAATTCATAGGACATTAATCTCCCCATTTTAAATATATAATTCAATTCAATCAATTTAATAAATAAACAGTTGTGTAACCACCACCGTAATCTACTTTTAGAACATTGCTATCACCGCAAATCAGTTCACTTATGCCTGTTTGCAGTTAATCCCCACTTCCACCCCTAGCCTTTGCAAACCATTATTTCCTTTGGTTTCTAGAAATATTCCTTTTCTGGACATTTCATACAAATGGAATTATATGATAGGTTATCTTTTACATGTGGTGTCTTTCACTTAGTATCTTTTGGGGGTTTTTCTGTATTATAGCATGTATAAATATCTCAATCCTTTTATTGCTAAACACTATTCCATGGTTGGTGAACATCTTAGATTCCTTACAGTTCTTGGCTATTATTTATAAATATAATACTTCTTATACACATCTTTGTGCAGACATATGTTTTCATCTATTGTGAGCAGATTCTTAGAAAAGGAATTATTGGGTCTTAAGTTTACATTTGTCTTTTTAAGAAATTGCCAAACTGGTTTTCAATGTGTCTACATTAATGATTGGAAGATCAATATTGTCAAGGTGGTAGGTCTTGTTTCTGTTTAAAAAAAAAAAATGCAGATACATACCTCCTCATTTGGCAAAGACACATATACCCGTTTGATGAAACGCCTAAAAAAAGGATTCATTCAATTTCAGAAACATGGTTTTGAAAGTAAAAGTAACTCAGTTCAAGTAGCAGATGACAAGAAAAAAGCTTCAAGTATATTTGAATGCATTTTAGTAGTCATCAGTACGAAGTTATTTTTAGTTAGTTATTTTTTTAAAGATTTTAATTTCTACACTCAACATGGGGCTTGAACTTACAACCCCCAAGATGAGGAATCTTACGTTCTACTGACTAAGCCAGCCAGGCATCCCTTGAGCTACTCTTTTAAAACTCTCCAGATAATGTTTTAAAAAATCTTAATTCAGTATTGTCAGAATTAAAGTAACCATTTATGTATGTGTATCTTTTTTTTTGTTTGTTTTTTTAAAGAAAGAGAGAGAGAGTGTGAGTGAGCACAAGCAGGGGACAGGCAGAGGGAGAGAGGGAGAAAGAGAGAATCCCTAGCAGGCTCCACACTGAGCCTGATATGGGGCTTAATCTCATGACCCTGAGACCATGACCTGAGCTGAAATCAAGAGATTGACTCTCAAATGACTGAGCCACCCAGGCATCCCTGTATGTGTATGCTTTCAATAGCAATAATGTTTCAAAACAAACAAAATATCTGTTATAAGCAGAATAAAGAAATCTCTGCTACCTTCTTGAAACTGAAAACAACTAAAACCAAGGACCACAGGAGCAGAGATGTAAATTTTACCATCAACAAACTTAGGTAACATATACACAACTAAAGTGTATGAAGAAGGGGTTTCCTAGGGCAATGAAAATCATACTGAGGAAGGAGGATACACACAGGATCTGTTGCTGCAGATTCCAGATATGGCTGTCAGAGCACAGAGTATTCCAAAGGAAATAGAGTATACTCTTGAAGAGTAATAAAGCCAACCTCCCATATTTAAACAAGCATGTGAAGAATGGCTCTGCAAATCATGTGATACCTAGTGAGGAGCAGGGGAATGGCAATGAAGGTGATGGCAAAAAAGAAATTCAAAGACACATCATCTTTGTAAGAAGACATCAGTCAGTCTGGGAAGATCATAAATTGTCTTGTGCTGACTAATCTTTATCAGGTAGGGTTTGACTGTGACTTAGGGAGACTACCTGTTAGTCCAGACTATTCATACGACAACTCAAGATACTTGCTCAGTATCTTATTTTTCTAGCTCTTTTCCTTATAGTATTACTCCAAAACTAGGCTTTCCAAGAAAATTTCCCTTTATTCAAATAAAAATAGTAAGCAAAATAGGCAAAAGCACACAGCTAATCTCTTTAAAGTGCCAAAGAAGAGGGGGGGAAATGACACATAGAGAAATACACAAGAACAAATTAAATTTGTGATCAAATATCTTTTCATGAAATAAAATAATTCAATGGAAAAAAATCTAATAAAATAAGAATTCAGTGAGATATAAGGGCTCAAGGCAATGACTTACAAAAGCTCAAGGAAATAAGACAAAAGAAGATGAAAAAAATGGGATTGCAGAGATCAGGAAAGCAATGAAAATGAAGAAGACAACCACTACAGACACAGAGGTTACAAAAGTAGTAGCACAAACAAGATTAGACACAAACCCAGTGAGCAATAAGGACAACAAACAAGAAAACAAACAAAACAAAACAAAAAAAGAACTAAGAGTTAAAAAGGATTAAAAAAAAATTAAAGATATGGAAGACAAAAAGATGCAGCATAATACAAAAACTGTGTGTGAAAGAAAAAAGCCAGAAGAATGAATTAGGAAAAAATAATTAAAGACAGTATTCAAAATAACTTTCCCAAAGCAACAGCAATTTAAGCAAACACCAAATCCCAGAAAAAATAAAGACAGATCAACATATGTTTCACATAACTAGATTTCAATGGTTAGAAACTATATCCAGTAAAAAGAAAGAAATCAAGTCAATCCATAAATGTGAATAAAAGCAGGCTGGCTTTGGGCGCCTGGGTGGCGTCTGCCTTCGGCTCAGGTCAGATCCCAGGGTCCCAGGGGCTCCCTGCTTGGCAGGAAGCCTGTTTCTCCCTCTTACACTCCCCCCGCTTGTGTTCCCTCTCTCGCTGTGTCTCCCTGTCAAATAAATAAAATCTTAAAAAAAAAAAAAAAGGCAGGCTGACTTCAGACTTTTACTCTGCAACATTAAATCCTAGAAACAATGGGACAATATAATCAATTCCTCAGGAACAGAAAGGGAGCCCCAAGAATTTTACACTGACTCAAACCGTCCTCCCAGTAGGAAGGGAATAAATTTGTTCAATCACACAAGAACACAGAACAGTTCCCAAGAATCCTGCTTTTATCATCTTCTCATGAAGCCCAGTAAAAGGGAATAAGAATCAATTCTAGAGTTTTAAGATAATTTAATCCTAATCAGAAGAATTAAGAATGGCTGCCTGAAACCAGAGTGTGAACTAGTTTTCGTGGGATCATGGTAGTTCTGTCTTCAAAACCTTTAGTAGTCAGTAAAAGCCAAAGGATGGATACTAGAAGGAAAATAATGAATTTTGTCTTCAAATTAGAAGTGAAGGAAATAAGACATATGTGAGAGGAACACAGAAATAAATACACCTATAACTGATGTGTGCTTCTACATCATCTCCCTACCTGAGAACAGCCTCATCCAGCTCTTGTGGCCTGTTAGTTGCACCCATTACAAGCACTCTGTCATCTCCAGCAGATTGTACCTATAAACCAAAAAAATTTTTCAGTACTTTTAGATAGAGTAATAACAAAAACATGATAAAGGTATCTGTATTTCTAATTTAGGTCATTTAACTGTACAATAAAATACTACCACCTTAAAAATACCATAATCAGTACTTACACCATCAAATTCTATTAGAAATTCAGTTTTTAGACGTCTACTAGCATCATGTTCTCCTTCTCTTCTTTCACACAGAAGGCTATCAACTTCATCTAATGGAAATACAAGGATAAGATTTTAATTAAAAGCCAAGCTATATGAGTCATATGAGATTAATCTTGTTTACTACTTAAGTTATTAATATCCTGGGTCCTACTCAATTCATTAGTGTTTAACTGCACTTCTTTAAAACTTTTTCCTTCTGAATAATCTTTCCTATCATCTCTTTCAAATTTGGAAAGGGGAATTTCATAAATACTCAACTTAGTTATAAAACATGTTCTTACCTATAAAAATTATGGAAGGCTGAAGTTCTCGAGCCACAGCAAAAAGAGCTCTCACCAATTTCTCTCCTTCTCCCACCTGAAACAAGGCATTATACACTGTAATACATATAAAATGCAACATTATTCCAGCTGCTTAAATTTCATGATTGAAAATCTAGAATGTAGGAATTTAATTTCCTTTCTTTGCAATTATCAAAGATTTGGTTTAAGGAATTCATGGGGCGCGGGGATACTGAATTGCCTTTTATAATAAAAAAACAGACTATTATTTAATACAATCTGATAAGTACTCACTATTATTATTATTATTATTACTATTTTTGGTGCTGAAACCTGGATCTGGCCTAGTAAGTACTTTAAAAAATGAAATACATTTCTGTTCTGCTTGACCCTGCATTCCTAAGACTTGAGAATGAAATAGCTATTACGAGTATAACTAGTGAGAAGACAGACTATTAAGGTAGAGAAAGAGATACTGTAGAGATTTCTTAAGCCCTCAGTTGTAGGGTATATTTACAGAACCAGATAAGCTGGAAAGTGCTCTCCTAAACTAAACTTACTTAAATTCATTCTCACCATATCATTGTTGATAGGCATATAAATATTTCTAGGTAGCTCAAGAGGTCTAAGAACACCCCTTGAAATATCCAGGGGCTGAGACATTACTAAAACCATTCTATACACTAAAAGCATCTAATGAAAGCGTCATGAGGTTTGGAGTCATCTACTGTAAAAACTCCTCTACCCTATAGATGGCACCTATTTTTTTATATTGAAAATTTCCTTAAAGAGAAAAAAATGAATGGCCTCAGATTTAGAATCATCAAAACAAATATTCACAGAGCTAGAAGGAACTGCAGTAGATTGCCTTGTGCAACATCAACACTTCACAAATGAAGTGAGACCAAAAAGTTGTATCTTCTTAAGGCCAGCTCAGTACCCAAAAGTTAGGCTGGAATTCCTCTCTCCTAACTTCCAAGACAGTGTTTTCCAGTGTATAATGTTGTGTGTACCTATTTTAATAACAATTTTATTTATAAAACCTCAAACAGAAAGTAAAATTTAACTAAGAAAAGAGGTATCATTTTATAGTTACTTTTAATTACTTTGCAAAAATGAGAACCCTACCAATACCTGATCTTGGACTTCAAGTCTACAAAACTGTAAGACAATAAATTTCTGTTGTTTAAGCCAGCCAGTTTATGGTACTCTGTTACACAGCCCCAGCAAACTAAAACAGCATTTTACAGCACACTTGTATCTTTAAAACAGCCTAAGTTTCTAGTTGGAAGAGTGACTGATTTTCATCATCTCTAAATATAGATATAAAACCCAAAAATACCATTGTGTAATGTTATTAGCATTTATACTTAGTAACATTTAGACAGTAGCATAAAACATGACAGTATTAGAAAAAACACTCACATATTTTGAAGTTAAACTTGCAGCACTTATATTAAAGAAGGTTGCATTGGATTCTGCAGCTACTGCTTTAGCCTTAAAAATGACAAGGACAAATATTTACATTAGTTTCAATGTCTTCCTTTAAAAAGATAACCACATTTGATCAATTTAAACACTAGCAAAGATTTTCCAAAAATATAAACTATAATACAATTCCTGACATGTGGCAATCAATGTTTCCTTCTCAGCAAAGAGGAAAAGGTCTAGGAAGAGCTTTGCTTCTTTCCATTTTCTTTATTTTTTCTAAGGAGGAATAGATAAGGAGAGCTTTAAAAAAGGGTATATGCTTTTCTTAATTATAGAAAGACAACTGTTGGAAGAAAAACAGCTGAACTCTTTTCTTCTTTACTTTTCCCCTCTAGAAGAGCAGTGTAGGAGAAAGAGGTATCCAGATCCCAGTAAAAACTTGGGCAAAAGGATACTGGAAAAAAATCTGTTATATGTCAGTCAATTATATTTTTTAAAAAAAAGAAAGAAGGAGGGGCGCCTGGGTGGCTCAGTGGGTTAAAGCCTCTGCCTTCAGCTCAGGTCATGATCCCAGGGTCCTGGGATCGAGCCCCACATCGGGCTCTCTGCTCTGCAGGGAGCCTGCTTCCTCCTCTCTCTCTCTGCCTGCCGCTCTGCCTACTTGTGATCTCTGTCTGTCAAATAAATAAATAAAATCTTTAAAAAAAAAAAAAAAAGAAGGAAAGAAAAAAGTATATTATGTGATTATTTAAATAACGCTGTTAAGATAGTGAAAAAAACGAGAAACAAACAAACAAAAAAACAAACAAAAAATGGGTTAGAATGATACCCAATATAGTAAGGTAAGCTCTTCTGAAGTAAAAATATTATTTAACTTGGGTAAATAATGAAAAATATACTGTTAAATTTAACCAGCCCAAAACATACTACTGAAGATAACATTTGGTTTTTCATATATTTCTTCATTAAAAACATGTTTAGGGACGCCTGGGTGGCTCAGTTGGTTAAGCAGCTGCCTTCCGCTCAGGTCATGATCCCAGCGTCCTGGGATCGAGTCCCACATCGGGCTCTTTGCTCAGCAGGGAGCCTGCTTCTCCCTCTGCCTCTGCCTGCCATTCTGTCTGCCTGTGCTTGCTCTCTCCCTCTCTCTGATAAATAAATAAAATCTTTAAAAAAAAAAAAATGTTTAAAAACTTAAGAGAACTGTATTATAGCAAAAAGCAAATCATAAAAATAATCAACTCAGGGACAAAGTTTCTTTTTTCATATTACTATTTCTGATTATCTAAATAGAACATTCAAGGGGCTCCTGGGTGGCTCAATTGGTTAAGCATCTGCTCGTAGCTTGCGTCATGATCCTGGGGTCCTGGGACTGAGCCCCGCATTGGGTTCCTTGCTCAGCAGGGAGTCTACTTGTCCCTCTTCTGCCCACCCCCCAACCCGCTGCAACTTGGGCTTGTGTTCTCTCTCTCTCAAATAAATAAATCTTGAAAAAAAAAAGAAAAGGAACACTCAAATTTTAAAAGAATTCTTACCAGCATTGTCTTCCCATTTCCAGGTGGACCAAACAGTAACAATCCTCTGGCAGGAGCCCTAAGCCCTGTGAACAACTAAAAACATACAGTTTAGTTTATAACTATGATTCTGGAGACATTTCTTTCCAGATATTTTAAGTAGTGTCATCTAAAAAACACCAATTTTCTGTAGCATCCTCCCAAACAGAACTCGTCAGAGCGCTAAAGAGAACACATAATCAATAAATTGGTGTAATTATTAAAAACAGAAGAAAAAATTTTTAAAAATCTCACTGAAAATGAAAGCAAACTGGTTAAACATGACATTCTGATCATAGGTATGCTTCTCTACTTCCTTTGGAAATCTCACCAAAATAACAGTAAATGAATATAGAAAATATAAATCTTCAAAATAAAAAGAGGGAGGAGACAACAGAAGACACAATACATTTTTGTGTGGTAAATTATTTAGCAGATTTGAGGGAGCTAAAACCCAAGCTCTGCTTGTGAAGGGATATGGAGGATACAAACAGCAAGCAGATGTGAACAAAAATCCTGCAAAAGCTCAGGAGGTGGAGGCATGACATATCAGAGAAAGCAGCAGGAAGGCAGGCAACCAAAAACAGAGGAACTGGTTGAAAGTTTCTATGAAGAATAACTCAAATCATGTGCCTGTCCCCTATACCAAGATCACTCAGGAAAGTACTCCTCTTCCACAGACAAAGGAAACAGAAGTTTTGTTCTTTAGAGAAATTAAACCAGGGTCTATAGACTCAGAGACACCAGGGGTGGCAGGGAATCAAGAGTGAAGCACAAGATTGATAACACTTTGCTTAATAGTGAAGGTATACATATTTTTAAGTTGAACCAGATGAAATGGCTCATATTCAAGTTTTTAAAAATATATTTTTGAGTGGTATCAGATTTACAGATAATTGAATGGAAAGTACAGTGTTCCCACATAACTCCTTACATCCTCAATTTCCTCTAATACTAACATCTTGCCTTAGTGTGGTACATTTATTACAACTGATAAACTAACACTGATATTATTAACTGAAGTCCATAGTTTTCATTAGGGTTTACAATTCGTATCATGTCTCCATCATTCCAGAACCATACAGAATAGTTTCACTGCCCTAAAGAATCCCCTGTGCTCCATCTGTTCATCCTTCCGTCTTCCCCATGGGGGAACCACTGATCTTTTTACTTTCTCCAGAGTTTTGCCATTCCAGAATGACATATAGTTGGGATCATAGAGTTATTAGCTGTTGCTGATTGGTTTCTTTAACAACAGGCATTTAAGGTTCCTCTGTACATCTCTAAAGCTTGATAGTTCATTTCTTTCTTTTTTTTTTTTAAAAAAAGATTTTATTTATTTATTTGACAGACAGGGATCACAAGTAGACAGAAAGGCAGGTAGAGAGAGAGAGGGAGAAGCAGGCTCCCTGCCGAGCAGAGAGCCCGATGCGGGGCTCGATCCCAGGATCCTGAGATCATGACCTGAGCTGAAGGCAGAGGCTTAACCCACTGAGCCACCCAGGTGCCCCGATAGTTCATTTCTTTTTGGTGCTGAATAGTATTTCATCATATAGATATACCAAGTTTACCCATTTATCTACTGAAGAGTAACTCAGTGGTTTCTGAATTTGGGAAATTACAAATAAAGTTGCTATAAACATCTATGTGTAGGTTTTTTTATATGGGGATACATTTTTTACTCATTTTGGTAAATATTAAAGAACATAATTGCTGTGTAGCATGGTAACAGTATGTTCAGTTTTTTAAGAAAGTGTCAAACTGTCTTCTAAAGCAGCTGTAGCATTTTGCTTTTCCCTCAGCAATGAGTCACAGTCCCATGGCTCCACATCCTCACCCTTACTTGGTGCTGAGAGTGTTTTGGATTTTAGCCATTTTGGTAAGTTTGCGGTAAAATCTTACTGTTGTTTAACTTGCAGTTCCCTAATGATGAATGATGTTGAACATCATTTTTTTTTCAAATGCTTGTCATCTGTGTTATCGTCTTTAGTAAGGTATCTATTCAGATATTTGCCCACATTTTAATTGGGTCATTTTTTCCTTATTCAATTTTTTGAAAGTTCTTTGTATATTTTTGGATACCAGTCTTTACCAAATGTTAATGTTTTGCAAAGATTTCCCCCTTGTCTGTGGCTTGTCTTTTCATTCTCTTTCTGTCTTTCAAAGAAAAGTTTCATGAACTTTAACTTAACAATTTTTCATGAACTTTAACAATTTTTTCTTTCAAGGATTATGTTTTTGGTGTGATATCTAATAAGCCATCCTCACACCAAAGATCACCTAGATTTTCTCCTATTTTATATTGCAGGAGTTTTATAGTTAGCCCTTTTACATTTAGGTCTGTGACCAATTTTGAATTAACTTTTGTGAAAGGTGTAAAGTACATGTCTAGAATTTTTTTGCACACAGATGTCTACTTGTTTCAGCACCATTTGTGGAAAACACTATCCTTTCTCCATCAAATTGCTTTTGTGCCTTTGTCAAATGATAGCATTTGTATCTCTGTACTTCTGGGCTCTCTATTCTGTTCTATTGATCTATTTGTCTATTCTTTCCACAAAGACACATTTTCTTGATTACTGTACCAGTTTTTGGTTTTAAAAATTTTCCAGTTTTGAATTATAACTGACATAAGACTGTGTCATTTTAATGTGTACAGTAAGATTTGATACATAAACTGCAAAATATTCACAATAGGCTTACCACATCCTTCACCTCACATTAATTTTGTTGTTCTTGTTATGATGCAAACAAACAAACAAACAGAAACATAATCATAAAAACAGAGCAAACTGGTGGTTCCAGAGATGAAGGGGTTGGGGATGAGCAAAATAGGTGAAGGGAATTAAGAGATACAAGCTTCCAGTTACAAATAAGTCATAGGGATGGAAAGTACAGCATGGGAACTACAGATAATAATACTGCAATAACACAGTGTGGTGACAGATGGTAATTATACTTATAATAGTGAGCATAGCTCACTGTACAGAATTGTCAAATTACTATGTTGTACATCTGAAACTCATGTAACACTGTATTTCAACTATGATAAGAAAAAAATGGTCCTTAAACGTAATAATTTTATCTTAACTTCCCTTTTCTCCAGTATGATTTCTGTCTCTTAATTTTAAATCCCTCTTACCTTGATGTAAAATTATTTTATGTCACCTACTTCTCCCTCCAAATGTTAAAAATGGATTGGTTACTAGGAATCTTTATAAACATTCTTCTCTCCTACAATAACCATTCTTGGTTTTATATATATTTATTTATTTATTTACATTATTATATATTGTATGTATTATATATAACACATTTAATATATGTTATAATATATATAATAATCATTCAATGACTACAGTATAGTCAGTCTTCTCTCCTACAATAACATCAACTGCTAATTTTTTTCTTTTAAAAGCATCAAATCTGTTTCATGAATTAATCATTCTAGCGCAGCTCACACATTTCTTTACTGCTAATATGGATTCAGTAGTGAATGATGTTATAGGAAAATGGTACTATGAGAACCTACCTCAGGCCTCAGAGAAGGAAGAATAACAATTTCTTGCAAGGCTTGTTTAGCCAACTCTTGCCCAGCTATATCATCAAATTTAACAGCTGTTCCACTAAGAAACAGAATTTCAGTTAGCTTCACAGCAAAATATGCTTCAGCTATTATAATATGAAGTCTAAACTCTATGAAATAAAATTATTTTTATATTAACTGTGAAATTACAATTAAATCAATAAAATAATGGCTTTCTACATTTATAATAACTGAAAACCATCATAAAATTAAACATGTACATTAAATAAGGTATTATGTATTTTATCCATGATATATTATATAAATAAATTCAAAACTAAAAACTATTAAATAAAACACTTTAGATGGCAAAACTTACTTGTCTACAATTTCGTTCATTATAAGATTAGCAAGGTTGCTGTCCACATTCCTAAAGTTCTTCAAGTCTTTCTTTTTACGAGCAGCAGTTGTAGGGGTAGAAGGTTTATTTGTTCTATTTGTTTTTGGTGTACTCTTAAAGGACACAAAATTGTAATGTAAAAATATAACCTAATATTAGCACTTTTCATAAGTGAATTACTCTTCAAGTTCACAGAATTAGAAGTTTAAAAATAGGAAAAAGGATAAAAAAAACTCAAAACTGTGTATTCCCTCCAGGGTAAAATGGTATTCACTACAAAACTACATTTGGCATGAAGTGTGTTTACGAGTGTGTTTACATCCATAGAGATTTAGGTACCATAAAACAAAAAGGCCCTATGACAATTCAGTCATATAATTTTGATTGCTAGAATTATAACAAAACTATGTTTAATATTATAAAACATTTATACAAATTTAAATAATTAAGAGAATAATAAATTTTAAATTATACATATTATATAAAATAGATGAGATGAACAACTTACTACAAAATACCTAATTAAAAATAAATAAATAAATAAAATAAAAAAATACCTAATTAGGTCCAAAGGAAATTAAAATAAGATTTGCTTTTTAATATCAAGTTGTCCTTGTAGATTTAAAAAAAAAGAAAACTACAATCAATTTTGTAGAAACTTAGCAGCTCTCCAAGATATTATAAAGTACTTGCAATAGTCTTCAGCAAGCATAGCATGTTCAAAATCTTCTATTTGTAGAAGCACAGCAATTAACATTACGGTCTTCAAATACCTTATGAGTTCCAGCTGCAGGACCAGGTCCCTGTCTCACTCCAGAAACCATGGATAAGCCACTACAACTAGGTGCTCTGTGGTGGCCTGACAGACCTGTGGATCCAGTCTTCATAACAGTTTTCGAACGAGGAAGTGAATTACTAGTGTGTGTTAAGGGATCTTTTCTTTTTGGAACAGCTCCACTTTCTATCAAGGAAAAAGTAAAATCATGACAGTTAGAAAACTGTGGTTAAACATTATAAAATAAAGATGGATACAAATTTGTAAAACTAAGCTAATACTATTTTTTTTACATTAGCAATATTTCAAAATAAGATTTCAATTATGATGTTCATTGGGATTATCACCTGGTGGACAAGATTATGGTTATTTAATTTTTATTTCACTTTTCCTTTTCCTGATGTATATTCTAATTTTCTTATAAGGAATATGTATTTGTAATAAGATGAAACACTTTTATTTGTGGGGACAGGAGGAGGATATAAAAAGATTCCCAAATGAAGTCACCAAATATTCAAGAAACAAAACGCAGTGAAGGCATTAGAGTTATATTGTTACAGAGCTGGGGGGAAAGCACTGCATTACCGTGGTTCCAAACTTTTAAAACTTTAAAATAGTATGAAATCCCACAGTCTATGTCCATCAAAAGAGTTTCTAGAAACAATCCATTTTTAATTTAAATGGTATAAAGATGTGGGCTGTAATATGCCAAGTATTCTACGTGCTATATATATATAAACACAAATGAAACATCATCAATTAATCCTAAAAGTTGACCTACGTATACTGTACTTCTACATAGACTATAGGCTTTCAAATGTTCAAAAATACCACTGTTTCGAATATTTGTATATACTCCATAACAAACATAAGTCTACTAATAAGTGTTTACAGTAAAAACAAATGTTAAATCAATAAGCAAATTAGAATAGCCTAGAGAAAAGACAAAAACTTTATTTTTGTGTTCATCACCAAATCCCTTAAGGTGTTTTAAGGAAACTCAAAGGAAGAGAACTTCAGAGCAGAGCAAGATGATCAAGACTTTTCCCCCATAAATAAACGTAAAGTTCTGAACCATATGTTCAAGGAACTAGTGGATGGCAACCCTAGAGGACAAAGCAAGAAAGCAGTCCAGAAAAGGGACTAACAATAAGCAAATGCAAAGACATGAAAAAGAGCAAAAATCTATCTAGGCTGAAGATAAAGATCATTCATTTCAGAAGAAAAAAAGGAAAGTAGAAAAGAATTTCTTCAGATAGTAAACATACAGTCCTGAGACTGTAAGTGAACAGGAATTTCCATGTGAACTGAGAATGATAGGAGACTTTTCATTAAAAATAACAAAAGTCAGGGGCACCTGGGTGGCTCAGCGGGTTAAAGCCTCTGCCTTTGGCTCAGATCATGATCCCAGGGTCCTGGGATTGAGCCCCGCATCGGGCTCTCTGCGTAGCAGGGAGCCTGTTTCCTCCCTCTCTCTCTGCCTGCCTCTCTGCCTACTTGTGATCTCTATCTGTCAAATAAATAAATAAAAATTAAAAAAAAAAATAACAAAAGTCAGTAGGCAATGGAGTATGTTCAAAATGCTGTAGGAAGAAAAAGTGTTAACCTTTATTAATTTTATATCCTGGTAACCTGTCACATAAGAATGAAGGTATTTCAGACATTAGAAAGACTAAGAAAGTTTGCCATCTACAAACTTTCATTGAAAGAACTACTAAAGAAGGTCTTTTGGTTAAAAAGCAAACAGAAAGGAATCTGTGGGAAGGAAAAACTAAAAAAAAAAAAAAGCGTAATTAGAATATACTATTTGGCTCTGGGTAAATAATGCTAAGTCATTATAATGTTAAATTTGATTTTTCAGCATAACTAAAACTAGTGATATTTATGTATCAGGAGATGAAGGGTAATGTTGGCATAAGAATTAAACCTCTTTTTAGTTGAGTAAGAAGTCAATACATATCAAAAACTATTCAATCAGTAATAGCAATATAAGCATAATATCTGGAAACACAGTAGGAAACAAAAGAAAAAATAGCAAGAAGAGTTAGACACTGCACAAGGAGCCAGCCTAGGGATGAGGGCAGGAAGAGAAGGAAGAGATGGGAAGAGGAATACTATTTTCCTTTAAAAGCCTCTCAGCATTTATTTTTTTCATCAACTCTTTAAGGTATAATCCACGAATAATAAAATGTATCCATTTAAACAGGTCAACTTGATGAGTTTATAAAGATGAATTTAAAGATGAAATAGCCACTACCATCCAGATATGAAATGATTCCATTATAGCCAAAAGTTTTCTTGTACTCATTTGCACTCCATTCCTTACTGCAATTTCTATTGATCTAGCTCAAGGTCACTGAAGCTTCCATTTGACATCTCCAATCTGCTGTTGAGGTTACCTAGTAAGTGTTTTTATTTCAACAATTGTTACTTTTCAACTTTGGAATTTCCATTCTTTTTATTGTATAGTTTACGTTATGTGCTAAGATTGCAGGTTTGTTAACTGATGCCCTATTTTCTTTTAATTCTTTGAACTTATTTATAATAGTTGTTTTGAAGTCTTTGCTACATCAACATCTGGGCCCAGTCAAGGGTGAGCTTCTAGTGACTAATTCTTTTCTTGAATAATGGCCACACTTTCTTAATTCTTTACATGTCTAGTAATTTTGAGTTGAAAACTGGACACTGTAGATACCACTAAAGTAGTAAGTGGACATCGGTGTACCTATTTCCTAGGAGAGATGAAGTAACTCATCTAGTGAAATATCACAGAATATTCCAGAAGTGGGTGGGTGACATTTGTGAAAACAGGCCCAGGTAAGAGAGCTCACTGACTAGGGCTCAATGGGTATCAATAACCAGTACTGCAAAAATTAGCTGTGCTGTTCAGTATGCTGCCCCCCAACAAGAAAACAGAATAGAACAGATGGGTACTAGAGATTTAAAATAAGATACGTTAACATAATAGGAGGGGACAAAAAAAAAGAAATATCCAGGAATAGAGAGGAGGTTATACCAAAAAATAAAATAAAATAGGTTGATTTTTTTTAACATAGGTCCCAGGAAGAGAAAGTTTTGAAGGGCAAAACAAAACCATGAGATCTCATTATATGGAATGAAGTGGAAGATAAGCAAGATAACAAAGCAAAGGCATACCAGCTCCTCAGGGCTAAGAAATTTTTGCTATTTACCTTGGCAGGATTATTAGGATCTCAAATTTATATGTTGGAAAGTTAATTATTTACATGTGGTGCATTATTACATTTTTAAAAAGTTCCTTATGCAAATATCAGCTCTTCATATCTATGCTAAGAGATACAGGCAAAAATATTTATTTCTATAATAGAAATGGTGTTTTTAAATTTTTTATAAACATATAATGTATTATTAGCCCCAGGGGTACAGGTCTGAGAATCGCCAGGTTTACACACTTCACAGCACTCACCATAGCACATACCTTCCCCAATGTCCATAACCCCACCACCCTCTCCCTACCCCCCTCCCCCCAGCAACCCTCAGTTTGTTTTGTGAGATTAAGAGTCTCTTATGGTTTGTCTCCCTCCCAATTCCATCTTGTTTCATTTATAGAAATGGTGTTTTAAATCATGTACAGGAAGGATTAAGAAAAGAAATATAGTCAATGACATGGGGCTCTGTACTTGAACAACAAATCAAAGAACTTCCTAAGAGGTAAAACCAGAAGGGAAAGATTTGATGACCTATTGTCTCCAGTCCATAGAAATCCACTTACCATAATTCTTCTCTATTAAAGTCTTGAAAGTTTTGTATTACAAATGAATAAAGAAGGCAGGTGTCTTATAGTCTAAACTAAGGTTTTTATGTTACAAATTGAACAAAGCAATATTTACTTTAATAAAATTTAAGCCCTGAATGTGAAACGAAGGCTGAAAAAATCATCAATAAAACTAGCCAAGATGTCAGAGAACTTAGGAAATGAAGATATCCCCTGCACCTAAGCAAAACCAAAAAAGCATGTGATCTTCTCTGTAAGAGTTGATACCCAAAAGTCATGGAAAACAAATTTAACCCACAGTAAATTAAAAGCATTCTAATGTGTGCCCCCTTCAAGCAGCACATATACTAAAGTAGTATTCTAATGTTTCTCCTCACTATGTGAACTCAGCTTCAAATTTTCCCTAACAGGGGGAGCCTGGGTGGCTCAGTTGGTTGGGTGTCTGCCTTTGGCTCAGGGCATGATCCCAGAATCCCAGGATCGAGCTCCCTGCTCAACAGGGAGTCTGCTTCTCCCTCTCCCATACCCTGCTCATCCTCTCTCTCTTTCAAATAAATAAAAATCTAAAAAAAAATTTTTTTTCCTAACAGGTGCTATGGTAAAGCAATCATGCGTGGTATACATGAAAATTGCTGTGCAATTAAAATTGATATATAACAAAGAGGAATTAAAATTTCTGCATTGGGGCACCTGGGTGGCTCAGTTGGTTAAGTGAGTGCCTTCGGTTCAGCTCATGATCCCAGGGTCCTCAGATGAAGCCCCACATTGGGCTCCCTCCTGAGCAGGGAGCCTGCTTCTCCCTCTCTATCTGCCAGCTGCTCTCCCTCCCCATTTTATTCTTCTCTCTCCATCAAAGAAATAAAATCTTTAAAAAAAGAAAGAAATTTCTGCCTTAAAAAACATGACTTCATAAAAACTTGGTATAGGTATGCATGAAAAAAGTAACAAATGGTGAAAATACAACAGAAACCAAAGAAGATGTTAATAATTTAGAAAAATGAACCTTTATATTTTATAATCCCAAAAATGGGAGGTTGCAAAATAAGCAAATAAAGCATTTGGAGAATGGTTATATCTATTATATATTTATACACCATGAATCACAGGGACACTATATTTTCCACCTAGCTTTGTGAAAACAAAAACCAACCAAATCTACCATTAAAAAGTCAAATCAACATTATCAGGTTATGCAGGACTCTACTCCGCATGCAACTTTATTATTTTACATGTTAGTTAACCTAAACCCACCTGACTGGAGATGTCCGTTGCGGCATGTCAAGTTAGTACTGTCATTATAGACATCCGTTTGTGACTTGGAAAATTGCAAAACTGGTTGCAGCTTCTCTATGCAACAGAGGGGGGTAGAAAGAACAAAATAAACAAAAAGAAAAAATACATAATGAAAAAATAAGATGTCTATGTG
Organism: Mustela nigripes; assembly: GCF_022355385.1. Lineage (NCBI taxonomy): Eukaryota > Metazoa > Chordata > Mammalia > Carnivora > Mustelidae > Mustela > Mustela nigripes. The sequence goes on along the minus strand of NC_081563.1, from coordinate 25,893,603 downwards.
AAAACAAAAAAATAATTCAAGGTGTTAGAAGATGAAGGGTTTTGGTATTTACATAAAATTTTCTTAAAAATACAGTTAGTAAAACTCAGACATTAAAATAGCAACAGAAATTCACTGATTGACTATGTTCAAAATATGCTTTATTCAGGTTTGTTAACCTGAGGCAATTTCATATCACTATTATCACCAGCAAATATTTTCTGAATGTCTAACATATCCACATCATTATATAGGGAGAACAGCATGGAGACAAAAAATAAATATGGCTTTTATCATCCAGATGCTTATTAAATATGGTTGGCCACTTACAATACAAATATATTTTTAAAAAAAGATTGTATAGCACAAAAGAAAGTTAAAAAGGCTTTATAGAAAAAGTGGGCTGTGAATTGGCCAGGATTTGAAAAGATAAAAAGAAAGGACACTTGAGGAAAGGAAAACAACACTTAAAAAAATGACACAATTAAGGGGCGCCTGGGTGGCTCAGCATGTTAAAGCCTCTGCCTTCGGCTCAGGTCATGATCCCAGAGTCATGGGATCGAGCCCCGCATCGGGCTCTCTGCTCCTCAGGGGACCTGCTTCCTCCTCTCTCTCTCTCTCTCTGCCTGCCTCTCTGCCTACTTGTGATCTCTGTCTGTCAGATAAATAAATAAAATCATTTTTTTAAAAATGACAGTTAAAAAAAAACTTTAAGGAATGTCTAAGAAATACTAAGAAATATTCAGCTACATGTTAATGATGTGAGGCAAAAAATAAGGGCTACAGAGCAAAGGGGAATTAGCATGCTTCAGAACAGTAGCATTTACTTAAATACACACATGTGCACACTTGTATACATAAAGGTTATCCCTAAAAAGGATCCAGAGAAACAGAATAGCAGCTGCCTCTGGGGAGGGGAAATGGGTGGCTAGGACACAGTATGAGATGGATACTTCTCATATTTAAACTCTAATAATATTGTAGCATGTCCTTTTATTACCTGTTTCTAAGATTAATCAAAGATTTAAGAGGATTATTTCAACTCTACCTTCACTTTAAATAACAAATCCTCTCAAGATCCAGGTCTCTATGTCTAGCACCTGAAGTCCAAGAGGGCAGCAGTTTGAACTGTCTTGCCCCTGTACATTACTGCTACACTCTCTTTCCTCATTCAAGTCATCCCTACTGCGACTTGACAAACATCCTGATCTACCACTTACTAGTATGAACTTAACTTGAACCTCAGCGTTCTGAGAATCTCAAAGATTAAATAAAATAATATACAAAGAGTACCTGTTCTGTGCCCCTATTCATAATAGGGGCCCAATGTTTACCATATTTATTTTGTTACAGTACTCCAAATTTTCATACTGATTCTTTTCTTTGGTACTGGGAAGTCAAGGAATACATGCAAATATGTAGCACATATATACTAACTCTCCTAAACTTTCATTTCTAAGGTCAGACAAGCAGGCGCCATGCTTGGTTTATGGTACAACCACATAAGCCTTTGGGACAGGTTAAATAGCAGCTAACCTTTCTGCACAAAGCACAAAGTACTGAACAGCTTTTGTAGCCTAGAACTGGCTGATACAATATACCTTGGAGCTTTTTGTTGTTGTTGCTAGTTAACAGATAGGTCACCTGATTTTTCTCAATGATAATACTCTTCACCATACTGAGAAAGAAACCATTTGTATTGGTAATAGACATAAATTAGAAAAAAAAAAAAAAACCCTGATTTATAAATGTCTTCTTTATTAATTAATGCTCTCTTCAATGAAATGTGAGAAAAAGATCATGTGAATATTCATTACATAATGAAAATAAACAAACTAAATCCTTGTTTTTGATAACTAATAACTGAGAATAAAAAGCCACATAAGTTGTTCTAGTGTATAGGATTTAGATTTGTATGTGTGGAAACACATATATAACATATTAGTAGTTATACTGCTAATATGAACCTGCTCCAACTCATTTTTGTTAAAGAAAATAAAGTTAGTTTAATGCTTCCTTTTGCAATCACTAAAGGTTTGTAGATTAATTAATGATTTAAAATAAAACCACCACCTTGCTTCACATGTAATCCCATACAACCATCTGAGTCATCTACTTAAAAGCAAAATCTTACCATATAACTCTTCCATTTAAAACCCTTTAGTAGGGGAGCCTGGGTGGCTCAGTGGGTTAAAGCCTCTGCCTTTGGCTCAGGTCATGATCCCAGGGTTCTGGGATGGAGCCCTGCATCGGGCTCTCTGCTAGGCAGGGAGCCTGCTACCCCCCCCCCCCCTCTCTTTTTTGCCCCCCTGCCTACTTGTGATTCCTGTCTGTCAAATACATAAATAAAATCTTAAAAAAAAAAAAAAGTAGAACCTTTTAGTAGCTTCCCATTGGCCACAGATGAATGTTTAAACCTTTTTATATAACATTAAGGCCCTCCATGATCTGCCTACATCTCTTATACATAGTAAGCATTCTCAAATTCACTTCTGCACTAGCACCTTTCCCTACCTGCCTTGCCATTTCTTACCCTGAGTTTTGTTCATGCTATAGCTTCTTCTTGAAATGTCTTTTCTCCCAAACATCCTTTAAAGTTTCACCTTTTTAAATCTCCCATTTAGGGTTCACTTCTTTCAGGTATACTTTCCAGACACCTATTTTATCATCCTACAAAATATTTTTATATCTCCCTAAAAATATTCTATCTCCTCTTCAGTGAAGAAGATTTATCTATTCATGTGTCTACCTCCCACAATATATCACGAGCCCCTTAAGAGAGCAACATTATATAGATAGCAACAGTCTATCCATAAATCTGTTTGGTCAACCTTCAAATATAACCATAATCCAACCACTTGTTACAAGTTCTCTTCCTATCACCCTGGTCCAAGCCTCCCACCATTTTTCTCCTAGCTTATTGTAATTCAATAGTGGTCCTATTTACTCTTCTGGCTCTACTCTTGGGAGTCTATTGGCAACATAATCTTTTTAAAATTTAAGTCAGGGAGTGCCTGGGTGCCTCAGTCACTTGGGTGGCCAACTCTTGATTTTGGCTCAGGTTATGATTTTGAGGGTCATGGGACTGAGGCTCATAGGGGGCTCGATGATCAGTCAGGAGTCTGCTTCTCTCTCTTTCCCTTTGCCCCTCCCCTTGCTCGTGCTCTCTTTCTCTAAAACAAATAAATCTGTTTAAAAAAACAAACAACAGGGGCGCCTGGGTGGCTCGGTGGGTTGAGCCGCTGCCTTCGGCTCAGGTCATGATCTCAGGGTGCTGGGACCGAGTCCCGCATCGGGCACTCTGCTCAGTGGGGAGCCTGCTTCCTCCTCTCCCTCTGCCTGCCTCTCTGCCTACTTGTGATCTCTCTCTGTCAAATAAATAAATAAAATCTTTAAAAACAAACAAACAAAAAAACAAAAACAAAACAACAACATAAGTCAGATTACATCATTCCTTTCCTAAAAATCCTTATAAATGCTCCCCATTAGTTCTCTGATCTTATCTCTCCCACACCCTCCTTGCTGGGGCACACTGGCCTCTTTCCTTTTTCTCAAACACACCAGTTATGTTTCCTTAAGGGTTTACATCAGGTCTTCTATCTGGACCAATCTCCTCCCAGATACCTGCCTGGTTAACTCACGTCATCTTTTCAAAGAGGCATATCTGACAATGCTATTTAAAACTACAAGCCCAAACCACCAGCCATCCACTCCTAATCTCCATTACTACATTTTACTTTTTCTTTTCTTCATGTATTTATCACCTTCCAACATTCTGTATAACTTATTTTTTATGTTTATTCACTCCTGCCAGTCTTCCCCCTGTTGGGAGTAAAAATTCTATGAAGGAGGAATCCTTTTCTATATCCTAAGTGCCTAGAACACGGTAATCGCTCAATAATTTACTGAATTACTAAATAAATTTAATTAATATCCTTGGCACTGTACCTGGTCTAGAGTAAGGACTTAATAAATGAATGTTATATGAAGCTATTTATTTTTTAACAAAAGGGTAACTCCCAGGTATGCCAAAATTATCTTCTTATCTATAAGGTTCATAATTCCAGGTTCATAATTTATTGTACAAATTGAATATCACATCATGAGCTGACAAAAGCTTCTCCAGGCATGGGAACTTAACAGATGAGGTACAAGTTAAAATCTGTTTATGTTGCTTTCACAGCTGGTGTTTTTTTAGATCTTAACTTGAAGTATAAGATCATCAAAGCAATGCCTCCATATGTGGCCAGTACACAATTCATTCTACCTGTGAGAGTGTAAGAGTTGAAATATTTTTTGATACCAGTGAAATGGAATTGGGCATCAGCTTCTGGACCTGCCATGATTTCAATCTTGCAGAAGACACCAATTCCGCGGGTTGTGTCCTTCAACGTACGCAGGGCTAGTACACAGGTAGCCCGCAGCCGGCTGGAAGAAGCCTCCTCCCCCGCAGTTAAGCTTACAGTTAAGCTTTGTTTGAAGGTTTACGATTGCTAACTTGAAGATATATAACATACAGGAACCTTTTCCATTTTATCAGTCTGTAACCTCTCAAACCAGTCTGTATGGGGAACTCCCAAAATGATTCTCCAAACTAATTAGACAACTGTTGGGTGTGCCATCTCTGAAAAACTCCATTTCTTAACCAACATACAGTACCCATATACTGGTACTATGCACCTGTACACAGTTCTTTTTTTACTATCTTTACTATCTTTGGTATATATACTTCTAGACTCTGAGTTCTCAGAAGACAGGAATATGTTGATGCCTTCTATTCCACTTCTTTTTTAAAGTAAGATACTTCAATAGGTATACAGAGTTTTTGAGGATGACAACAGATGACATCCAAAAGATTATTCTTTTAATGCCTAGCTTCACATCATAAATCCTTTTTGTCCTCTCCTTTAATAACACAGATTAAAAAAATGACAAAGTTGCATTTAAAGACAAGTCCATAATTAATGAGATGCTTCCAACAATTTATCGTATCACATCTTCAAAAGATAACTAGCTACTAATATTCAATTTGAAACATGCTACAAAATGTTCCAAAACCAGTCTTAACCCACATCATATATATGTACATATAGTGAAAGACATTATAGCTAAAACACACAGAAAGTATGAAGGAGAACAATTATTTTACTATAATAACCTCTGATATAATATTTAATTTTATGTGATATGATAATAATCTTCATGTGTGAGTAAGAAGGGAAACACTGTCAGCCACAGAAGCCAGGGGAACACTGCCTTGTCAGCCACCTAAAAACATTAAAGGGTTTCTTTTCACCAGTGTGGGGCAAAAAACTTATAAAACACAATGGATCATATAAAAATGAATGAATGAATGAGTATGTAAATACATGATATTTATGTATGAGTGTATAAGTACATTTTTCCGCAAAAGCAAGATAAGGAGGAGAATAAAACCCAGCATTTTTGAGTAGTTACTATGATTAGGTTCCTTTAATAATTTAATGGTCACATATGATGAAATAAATATTATCTGTTAGCATATCATAAATGACAAGAAAAAGGTTCAAACATGCTAAATAACTTACCACAAATCACAGAGCAATAAATATATAAGGTCTGCCTATTTACCAATATCTATTTCTATCACATCAAGTTACAGTAGAGAACCATCCAAGAGGGGTGGGTTTTAATTCCACTTTATCTTAGAAGTAGATTGATCTTAGAAAAAATTTTTAAAACTTAAGCATTCAAATAAAAGATGAAAAGCTTCTCTTTATAGACCTATTTCAGCTGATAAATACAGAAAGAATGATAGAATTATGTATGTCACTAGGCATCAGTCATCAACTGCTACTAACATCACAGGATGTCAGAACTACTGACAAATAAACACAACCACCTATGAAGTAGTCTTATTATTAAAAAATAAAAATCAACTTTCAATCCAATCAAGGGTCTATATTCAACTATAAATTTATAGGGAGGACAGAAGAACATTTTAAGATATCATGGAGGGGTGCCTGGGTGGCTCAGATGGCTGAATGTCTGCCTTCAGCTCGGGTCATAATCTCCAGGTCTTAGGATCGAGCCCCACATCAGGCTCCCAGCTCAGGGGGGAGTGTGCTTCTCCCCCTCCCTCTGCCTCTCTTCCTGCTCATGTTTTCTCTCCTTCTGTTATCTCTCTGTCTCAAATAAATAAAATCTTTAAAAAAAAATATTACAGAAAGGCATAGAGCAAAAAACAGACTGCAGGAAACCACGATGTGTCAAAGATCTGGTTCATCAACAAATAAATTACAAGAAAAAAACAGATGAACTTGTATATTAAAAGAAACATATCATATGAATCTTCTTGAGATTCTGGTGCAAAAAATTATTAGAAAAATAATAAGAATTATTAAATTTTGAGATATTAACTATACATCATAATACATATCATATACTACATATTATTTGTAAACTATATTTGGACACTGATCGTTTCTTTGGCCATAATTTTTTATTACTATTAAAAGAAATTATTGGTTATACTTTAAATGTGATAATGGCATTTTGGTAATTTTACTTTTTATTTTTATTTTTAAGATTTTATTTGTCAAAAAGAGAGAGAGAGAGTACACAGGCACTCCCTCAGGCAGAGGGAGAAGCAGGCTCCGCACTGAGCAAGAAGCATGATGTGGGACTTGATCCCAGGACCCTGAGATCATGACCTAAGCTGAAGGCAGGTGCTTAATCGACTGAGTCACCTAGGTGTCCTGGTAATTTTATTTTTTAAGCATCTTTAGCTTTGAGAGATACAATATGAAATGCTTGTAAATGAAATATAAAGATGTCAAGAATTTGTTTCAATAAAATATGGAGTGGGGGTGAGTGGGTAGGGATTTATTGGGGCTGACAAACTCTTTCTGTAAAAAGCCAGATAGTAAATATTATAATATTTTTTAAAGTTATATATTAAAAGGCTCCGAAGGCTGTATGATCTCTGTATCAACTGCTCAACTCTGTAGGCACTGTAGCATGAAAGCATCCAAACAATAATAGAGGAATGAGTAGCTAGCTGTGTGCCATCTTATAAAAATAGGCAGTGAACTGGGTTTAGTCCATGGGCTGTAATTTGCCAGCCCTTGAGTACAGATAAATCAACACTGACTATGAGTTGATAATTGTTAGAGCTGAGTGATGGATAATTAATCCATTATACTCTCTCTTGTAAATGTTAGAATTTTCTGTAAGCTAGGAAAAAAACATAGAACACATTTTCAAGATTACTGATCTATTTCCAACTACATGTAAAGTTTCACTGAACAAACATTTCAAAAACATCTTATTCCAGTTATACAATTCATTAATTGATACCTAGAAGTTGTAAACGGTCCTTGGCCATAACCAAATTAGTCATCATTTTAGCTTGAAGGCGTCTAGCTCTTTCACACTGTTCACCTGAAAGAACAAAGAGGAAAAAAATTAACACCTCTGTTTCCCTACTAATATTTCCTCAAGATTAAATATTACCCCAACTAATCTCACAGGGAGTCAGTTTTTTTTTTCTTTTAATTCATTTATTTATTTGAGAGAGACAGAGGAGGGGCAGAGGGAGGGAGAAAAGCAGACTCCTGCTGAGTACAAAGCCAACATGGGGTTTTGATTTCACAACCCTGAGATCATGATCTGAGCTGAAATCAAGAATTGGATGCTTAAGCAACTGAGCCATCCAGGTGCTCTGGGAGTCACAGTCTTTATAAAGTTTAAAAAATTAGTTATAGTTCCTTATGATGGTTTCAGATCTACTGTGGTATTTCATGGGCTTCACATATGATTTCATGGATTTTGAGATGTATTTTTCCTCCCTACATTAAAAATAAATCTCTGGGGGCGCCTGGGTGGCTCAGTGGGTTAAAGCCTCTGCCTTTGGCTCAGGTCATGATCCCAGGGTCCTGGGATTGAGCCCCACATCAGGCTCTCTGCTCAGCAGATAGCCTGCTTCCCTCTCTCTCTCTGCCTACTTGTGATCTCTGTCTGTCAAATGAATAAATAAAATCTTAAAAATAAAATAAAATAAAAAATAAATAAATTTCTGAAGTTGAGGGGTGTGTGTGTGTGTTTCAGAGAGTGAGAGGTGTGGGGGTAGAGGGAGAGAGAGAATCTTAAGCAGATCCACTCCCAGAGCAGAGGCTGAGGCAGGGCTTGACCGCACAGCCCCAAGATCATGACCTGAGCTGAAATCAAGAGTCTGACACTTAACCAACTGAGACACTCAGATGCCCCATGAGATGTGTTTTATAACCAGTACAACTTACTAAAGCTATCGGCCAGGGTGCATTCATACCACAGTATGTCACAGCCTGTGCAAAAACAAATTTGGTCCTTGATGTTAATATTGTGATTACAGCTATGTCTAAATAGGATGAAGACATTACATACAATAAAGTAAAAGTCAAATTCCAAGTGGTAAGAAGAGAATACTGTCATAGTTCAACTGATACTGTTTTTTCTCCTAGGGGTACAATTAGAGGCATACTTGATTCAATGAGATACTATCTTTCTTATTAACTCATTTTTTTCTAGCTCTGCCTCCATGCAATTGACAAAGAGCAACAAATACATTGTATACATAATACCTAAAAAAAGTTATACTGAAAAAATAATGAAAAGTCCCAAAGGTCTAACCTCCCACGTTGTTCTATTTTGCTCTCTTTTGTGCAGGACATCACTATAGAGAAGTACTCAAAATAAAAAGGGGAGAGAAAAAAAAACCCTGGCCAATATTAGATACATAGTAAATACTAGAGATTAGCAGATACAAGTAGTAGAGTCAGCCAACCAGACAACAAACATCCACTGAGTGGACGGATCCATAGTGGTAAGATTCTCAGTCTATACAACTTTTTCCTTTGAATCTATTTTAGTTGTGATAAAGTGAAATACTTTAATAGTGGTACCCACATACTACATAATAGTCACAGCATCATATTTAAAAATTCAGGCTCTGAAATCAGATTGCTTGGGCTCAAATCCTGACTTGACCTACCACTTACTAGCTATGAGACTGTAGGCAAGTTACCGCATTTCTTTGTACTTAAGGTTATTTATGTGAAAAGTTAGGATAACAGCAGCAGTCTCAGAGTGTGGGGTTGTGGTGAAGATTAAAAAAGATAAAAGACATGAAACCCAGACAATGATGCTTGGGCACATAGCATGGTGTACAATAAATGTTACCTATATATTTAAAAATATTATTAGACTCTAATTTTTAATTTTAGGTGATAAGAAAGCAAAGATGACAAATAACCTCTTTGATTTTAAAAAGCCAAGGTGAATCAAAGCAAGACATTTATAGCTCATATTCTAACTTGCAGTCAAGCATTACCCACAAACACAAAAGGGAGTATGATTAAACACTCCTTCCCTTCCTCAACAATGAGGGAAGGACCAGGTTTCAAAAGAGAGCTAAAAATGAGGCTAAAACATCACCAACAGTGGGTTCAAGGACAACAGAAATAATATATTGGTTTTTATCTGACTGCTACCTGGTAATCAAGTTTAAGCATAGCTGGTTATAATTTCAAATTTAGCACAGGTAATAAAGCATTAACTGTAAATCTATAAATGTCAATAATAACATTTCAAAATCTGTCAAATACTTTTAGTAAGATAGGTGTATCTGAAATTAGGGCAAACATGTGAATATAATTCGGGATGGCTACGAAACAAATGTAAATACAATCTTACCTTGTCCTGTAACTATGACAGCTATTCCTTTCTCTAGTTCTTCAATACCTTTCTTATACCATTCCACAGCTTGCTCCTTTTGTCCTGCTTTAAAATAGAAATAATTATTTGTATATATACTAGACATTATATATTAGAATATACTAAACATTTCCCAGATCTTACTGTTATTGATACATGAAAAAGTGGGTTGTGATCAAGTAAATCTGAGAAATACCACTATACAACTTCTTAGTACCTCTAGCATCCTAATGTACATGTGAATTTCTGAGAGAGAGGTATAGACTTCAGTGTTTCTCAGAATTTTAGGGCTGTGAATCCTTTATTTTGCCATCTCATGGCACTGATGCTTATAACCAGTGAAATACTGTACTATGGAAAGAAATTTTAATTAGGAAGAATTTATTTTAAATAAATGGTCTTTAAAATACATACTATTAGAATATACAAACATGATTTCAATAATGAGAAAAAAACACTGTTTAACCCGATTGTACTGAAATCTGATGTAATTTGTTCATTGTTGGGTGCCTCCTTTCTGGAGTGAGTTTTTATTTAACAAATGATTGCATCTTAAGAACCGATACATGAGATTACGAATGTGGCATTTAGAGTCACATTTAGTAACACATCCATTTTCTTTGAAACAAATGACTGGTTTACAACTTTTAAAGGATCTAAAAATACAGCAAATCAAAATGTGTGTAAGAGGGCGCCTGGGTGGCTCAGTGGGTTAAAGCCTCTGCCTTCGGCTCAGGTCATGATCTCAGGGTCCTGGGATCGAGGCCCGAATCGGGCTCTCTGCTCAGCAGGGAGCCTGCTTCCTCCTCTCTCTCTCTGCCTGCCTCTCTGCCTACTTGTGATCTCTGTCTGTCAAATAAATAAATAAAAATCTTTAAAAAAAAAATGTGTGTAAGATAGCGCTGTCCTTTTTTTTTTTTTAAGACACCTGGGTCGTTCAGTTCATTAAGCATTGCCTTCATCCATATATACAATGGAATATTACACAGCCATCAGAAAGGATGAATAGCCAAATTTTGTATCAGCATGGATAGGATTGGAGGAGATAATGCTCAGTGAAATAAGTAGAGAAAGTCAATTAACATATGGTTTCACTTACTTGTGGAGCATGAGAAGTACCACAGAGGACATTAGGGGATGGAAAGGAAAGGTGAATTGGGGTAAATTGGAGGGGAAGATGAACCATGAGAGACTGTGGATTCTGAGAAACAAATTGAAGGTTTTGGAGGGGAAGGGGGTGGGGAGATGGGTGAGCCTGGTGGTGGGTATTAAGGAGGGCACGTATTGCATGGAGCCCTGGGTGTGGTGCATAAACAATGAATCTTGGAACACTGAAAAAATAAAATTAAATTTAAAATAAATAAATAAATAAGTAAAGAAAGAAAGAAAGCAAACAAGCATCTGCCTTCAGCTCAGGTCATGATCCTGGGTCCTGGGATCGAGCCCTGCACTGGGCTCCTTGCTCGGGGTGTGGGGCGGTATCTACTTCTCCTCTCTCTCCAGCTCCCCCTGCTTGTGCATGCCCTCTCTCAAATAAACTCTTCAAAAATTTTTTCTTTTAAATAAATTACAATCTAACAGATACAAAAGTTCTTTTTTTGTGCTTCTTCCCATTCCAATGCTCCTCTCCTTTCTCGAAGCCACTACAATACATTCAGTGAATATCTTTCTAGTACCTGTTTTTCTATCGTTCCTATTATATTTGCATAGTTTCATTTTAAAATTTTATATTGCTTTTGAGATCTATGTTGGTATATAGAGATCTAGTTCATTCACTTTTACTTTCATGTCGTATCCTTTATCATCCTACAATTTATTCAACTATTTTTCTATTAAAATATATTTAGGTTGTTTCCAGTTTCTCAGTATTTCAAATAATGCTGCAATGAACATGCTTATACCTGTCGTCTTATGTACATGTGCCAAATTTTCTAGGGTATATGTTTAAGAGGTAGAGTTAATAAGCCATAGTTCATTTCCATTCACTAGAAATGAACAAATTACTTTTTGAGGGTGCTTGTATCAACTTCCACTCCTAATAGCAGAGTACGACAGTTCTTACTGGCAACATCCAAACCAATGTTTTAAGGAGTTTTAGTATATTACTGTAAGCAAATTAAATGACTGATTACATGGGGCACCTGGATGGCTCTGTGGGTTAAGCATCTGACTCTTATTAATTTCAGCTCAAGTCATGATGTTGGGGTAATAAGATTGAGCCCCATACTGGGTTCTGGGCTGAGAATGGAGCCTACTTAAGATTCTCTCTTACCCTCTCCCTCTGATTCTCCCCATTCTGCTCGTGTGTGAGCATGTGCATGCAAACATGCACGCACACTACTCATTCTAAAAATAAATAAATAAATAAATAAATAAAGTCACATGCTTAATAATGACTCAATTACCTAACATTCTTTGATAGGAGGTCGTTGACTTGCTACATCAGTTGAATCTCACAAATCAGTATGATGATAGAAAATGCCTAAGTAATTCTCACAAGACTTGTAAGTACAAAACTGCTGGTGAAAGGACAGACATATAGGTCAGTAGAACAGAAGAGAAAATCCAGAAATAGACCCACACATGTAACACTGATTGACTTTGACAAAGATGACAAGGTATTTCCTTGAAGAAAGAATAGCCTTTAAAAAAAAAACAATGCTAAAATCATTGCCAAGGCATGCCTTGGTGGCTTTGTCATTAAGCACCTGCCTTCAGCTCAGGTCATGATCCCAGTGTTCTGGGATTGGGCCCCAAGTTGGGCTCCATGCAAATAATGCTAGAATGATGACCGTCCATATCCAAATAAAAACAAAAACTTCAACACAGAAAAAATTTGAAGTGGATCACACACCTAAATATAAAACCTAAAACTATATAACTTATAGAAGAAAATAAGACAAAATTCTTCACGATCTTGGCTTAGGCAGAGATTCACAACATAAAAATCACAAACCTTAAAAGGATATAACTGATAAACTAGACTTCATTAAAATTAAAAGCTCCTGCTCTTCAAAAGACAGAGTTAGATAATGAAAACACAAGCCACAGACTGACTGGAAGGAAATATCTCAAAAACAATATGTCTAATAAAGGACATGTAACTAGAATATATAAAGAACTCTTATAATACAATGATTTTAAAAAAGCAAATAATCCATTAAAAAACAGTGGGCAAAAGACTGGATAATGTATACTTTATCAAAGAGAGACAAATGGCAAATAAGTATAAGAAAAGATGTTCAACATCATTTGTTGTTAGGGAACTACAAATTAAAATCACAAGATATCACTAAGTACTTAATTTAAAATTGAAAAATAAGATATCAACTATACTAAAAAAATTGTTTTTAAAGATTTTATTTATTTTTTTGACAGACAGAGATCACAAGTAGGCAGAGAGGCAGGCAGAGAGACAGGAAGGGAAGCAGGATCCCTGCCAAGCAGAGAGCACGGATGCGGGGCTCAATCCCAGGACCCTGAGATCATGACCTGAGCCGAAGGCAGAGGCTTTAAGCCACTGAGTCACCGAGGCAGCCCTACACTAACAATTTTTTAAAGCACCTAAAATTATAAGACAAAATATAAATACACCTCACATATGTTTCCAAGTGTAAATACAAAACTGTATAGCCACATTGGGAAAGAGTTTGGTAGCTGCTTATGAAATTAACATAGATTTCCCATATGACAAAGCAATCCCTTCTTCTTTGTATTTACCCAAAGAAATGAAAACATAAAAGACCAGTATATGAATGTTTACGGTGCTTTATTCCTAACAGCTAAAAACTGGAAACAACCCAGATATCCATCATTTAGTGAAGGGATTAACAAACTGTGGTACATCCATACACAGAATATTACTCACGATAAAAAGGAACAAACTACTGGTAAATGCAGGAACATGGGTAATCTCAAAAACATTATAAATGAAAGAAGCAAGACACAAAAGGCTACACATACTGTATGATTCTATTTACACAAAACTCAGTGAAGACAACACTATAGGGACAGATCAGATCAGTGACTGCCAGGAGCTAATGGGAAGGCAAGGGGACTGATTGCAAGGGAGCACAAAGGAGCTTCTGGGGTGATAAAACATTCAGTGTATCAGTTGTTGTCATAGTTACCCAACTGTTTGCCAAACTCACTGAACTACAAACTCGTAAAAAGGTTAAATTTCACTGTATGTAAAATATACCTCAATAAATCTGACTCTTCAAAAGTGCAATACTCCCAACATTTATGTATAAGGATTTTCACTATGGCTTGGAATATAACACCAGAACTACAATTTTCATTATAAGAGTAAAATTAGACTACGAGACAAAAGGCAGAAAATTCTTTTTAAAACATCTGTTTGAGAGGCGCCTGGGTGGCTCAGTGGGTTAAGCCTCTGCCTTGGGCTCAGGTCATGATCCCAGTGTCCTGGGATCGAGCCCCATATCGGGCTCTCTGCTCAGAGTGGAGCCTGCTTGTGATCTCTCTGTCAAATAAATAAATAAAATATTAAAAAAACAACAACAACATCTGTTTGAAGGGATCAAAGAATTTTTGAAATATTGAAAATTACCCAAATTTGGAAAGGAACTATGTCACATTCATTAGGATGCTATTTTCAAAAATTACCAAAATATGGAAAGGAAAAAAAGCCAACAGAGGTGGGCTGGCATTTGGGGCACTTTTCTATTTAAAGCAAAGTGTCGATTCTGAAGGCAAAAGTAGCCAAGAAACTAAGCAGAGCTTTCAGCAGACTCACAGAACTCAGCTGACCAAATGTGAATTCCAGGGCATGCCCAAGAGAAGTAGTGGCAAAGATTCCAGGATTTGGATTGGGAATCTTAATTAACTAAAGAATTAAGAACTAGGCCAGCTTGCACAAGGGCTGGAAATCATATTCAAATCACTTACCTTAAGGTAAGGGAAACTATAGCCCCTACTGTCCATTGATCACCCTTTTGACTAAACTATGGCAGAAAAATCAAATCTTCCAATGGTCTCCAAGACATAAAAGGCCCTCAAGATACTTTACAGTTCTTAGTTTCCCATACACATTTCTCTTCCCTCTATAGCCCCAACTAACAGTCAAACTCAACCAACCAGACTATATCAAATAAAAAGAAGATTGGGGTGGCAGAAATTTACATTCACTGTTACACTTGAAATTATTAGCTAATAATTTAGTGGACTACATAATCTAAGGCAAACAATGGCCCAAAGGTCAAATATTGTCAGCCATCTGTTTTTGTACATAAAACTTAACTTGGCGGGGGGCGCACCTTGACAGGGGGTGCACCTCAGTCAGTTAAGCATCCAACTCCTGATTTTAGCTCAGGTCATGATCTCAGGGTCCTGAGACTGAACCCTGTGTTGGGCTCTGCGCTCAGCACTGAGTCTGCCTGGCATTCTTTCCAACTTTCTCTTCTTTCCCCTCTGATCCCCCGCTCCCCGCTCATGCATCTGCTCTAAAATAAAAAAAAAAAAAAACTCTTAAAAAAAAAATTGGAGAAAGAAGAACCCTCCTACCCATTACTGGGAATGCAAGCTGGTGAGCCACTCTGGATAACAGCATGGAGGTTCCTCAAAAAGGTGAAAATAGAGCTGCTCTACAACCCAGCAATCTCACTACTGGGTATTTACCCTAAAGATGCAAATGTAGTGATCTGAAGGGGCACGTGCACCTGAATGTTTATAGCAGCAATGTCCACAATAGCCAAACTATGAAAAGAACTTATATGTCCCTCAACAGATGAATAAAGATGTGATATATATACACAATGGAATAGTATGCAGCCATCAAGAAACCCCCAAATCGTGCCATTTGCCATGACGTGGATGGAACTAGAGGGTATTATGCTGAGCAAAATAAGTCAATCAGAGAAAAGACAGTTATCATATGATTATTGATATGAAGAATTTGAGAGGCAGGGTGGAGTGTCGTGGTGGGCAGGGAGGGGAAAAAATGAAACAAGATGGGATCGGGAGGGAGACAAACCATAAGAGACTCTTAATCTCAAGCAACAAACCGAGGGTTGCTGGGGGTAATGGGGAAGGGAAAGGGTGGCTGCGTGATGGACATTGGGGAGGGTATGTGCTATGGTGGCTGTGAATTGTTTAAGACTGATTCACGGACCTGTGACTCCTAAAGCAAATAATACATTATATGTTAATAAAAAACTTACTAGATCACGCCTACTATATGAGAGTTTTGAATGTTCAGAGATCTTAAAATATTGTGACAGAGAGCTTAAAATATTTGCTAAATGGCTCAATAAAAAAACCAAACCCAACACAAAAAGTGACAAAGGACTTAGGCATTTTTCAAAGACACAGAAATGACCAATAAGTAAGTGAAAAAACATTCACCACTGCAAATCATTACAGAAATGCAAATCAAAACCATGATAAGGCAGTGCTTCACATCCATTAGGAAGACTATTATTTAAAAAACCCTGAAACTAACAAATGTAGAAAAATTGGAAAACCTTGTGCACTGGCAGCAGGAATGTACAAATGGTACAAGTGATGTGGAAATACTTCTCAGTCCCTCAAAAAATTAAACAGGGAGTTACCATATGATCTAGCAATTCTACTCCTAGGTAGATACTCAAAAGTACTGAGAGCAGGGGAGCAAACAGATAGCCATATATTACTGTTAACAGCAGCATAGTTCACAATAGATGGCAAAACCCAAAGTCCATCAACAGACAAATGATTAAACAAAATGTAGTAAATACATATAATGGAGTATCATTCAGCCTTAAAAACAAATGAAATCTGATATACAATGCAAGGGTGATGAACCTTGAAAACACTATGCTAAGTGAGACAAGTTAGATACAAAAGAATACTGAATGATTCCATTTAGATAAGGTATCTGAAATAGGAAAATTCATTGGTACAGAAAGCAGAACAGAAATTACCAAGGAAAGAGAGAAGGAGAAAGGGAGATGAGTGGGGAGTTATTGTTTAATGGGTACAGAGTTTCTGCTTGGAATGATAAAAGGTTCTAGAAATGTACAGTATTGATGGTTGCACAACATTGGGAATGGACTTAATGCCACTGAATTGTACACTTAAAATGACTAAAACAGCAAAGTTTAGATTATCTATGCCTTAAAAAATGAAAATACATTTTCTAACTGGCCTGTTCTAAGGACTGTGGTGGCCCTTGGTATACAGCAATGAAAATGAACAAACTAATGCCACGTGCAACAGCACAGAATAAACCTGAGCAGCATATATATTTTTTCCATTTTATTTCTTTTCAGTGTTCCAGCATTCATTGTTTAGGCACTACACCCAGTGCTCCATGCAATACATGCCCTCCACAATACCCACCACCAGGCTCACCCAACTCCCTACCCCCTTCCCCTTCAAAACCTTCAGTTTGTTTCTCAGAGTCCACAGTCTCTCATGGTTCATCTTCCCATCTGACTTCCTCCAACCTCCTTCTCCTCTCCATTTCCCTATGTCCTCCATGTTATTCCTTATGCTCCACAAGTAAGCGACACCATATGATAATTGACTCTCTCTGCTTGACTTATTTCACTCAGCATAGTCTCTTCCAGTCCCATGTTGATAAAAAAGTTGGGTATTCATCCTTTCTGATGGAGGCATAATACTCCATTGTATATATGGACCATATCTTCTTTATCCATTTGTCCGTTGAAGGGCATCTTGGCTCTTTCCACAGTTTGGCGACTGTGGCCATTGCTGCTATGAACATTGGGGTACAGATGGCCCTTCTTTTCACTACATCAGTATCTTTGGGGTAAATACCTAGCAGTGCAATTGCAGGGTCATAGGGAAGCTCTATTTTTAATTTCTTAAGGAATCTCCACACTGTTTTCCAAAGCGGCTGCACCAACTTGTATTCCTACCACCAGTGTAAAAGGGTTCCCCTTTCTCTACATCCTCTTCAACGTATGTTGTTTACAGTCTGGTTAATTTTTTTGACCAGCATATATTAAGCAAAAGAAACCACACACAAAAGAACACTTACCATGTGATTTCATTTATAAAGCTCAAGATCAGGTAAAATTAATCTATAGTGTTAGAATTCGAATTGTAGGTATCTTTGCAAAGAATGGAGAAAGGTAGTAAATGGAAGAGAACATCACAAAGGCAGGCTTCTGGAGGAATACTCTTATTTCTTGACCTGGTAGGGTTTCAAACTGCTATGTTTACTTTGAAAATTCACTAAGCACTACAGTAATTGTGCACTTTATGTATAATTTAATCAAAGTTTACTTAAAAGCTAAAGAAATAGAAGGGGAAGGTAAAGTATATATTTTTCTCAGAAGATTTTATTTGACAGAGAGACAGCGAGAGACGGAACACAAGTAGGGAAAGCCAAAGAGGGAGAAGCAGGCTTCCAGCTGGGCAGGGAGCCCGATCTGAGACCCTGGGATCATGACCTGAGCCAAAGGAAGATGCTTAGTGACTGAGCCACCCAGGCACCCTGATAAAGTATATTGAAATGGAAAGAGTCCCAATACATTAAGGAAAAGATTACGGATCAGTCTGTATATAACATTTTTTCCCACAAATGAGTAAATATTTATGTTTATATAAATACACGAGGTCAGATAACTTACTAGGTAATCACCTCCCTAAGGATAAGATTACAGAGGATTTTCACTTTCTATATGTGTATTTGTTCATTATTTTAATTTTTTTTAGAAGATTTAATCATTGGGGGAGAGGGGAGCACACCCATGCACAAAGTGGGGAGAATCTCAAGCAGACTGCACACCAAGCACAGAGCTACAGAGCTGGACACATGGATCAATCCTACCACGCCAAGATCATGACCTGAGCCAAAACCAAGAGTTAGATGGTTAACCAACTGAGTCAACAGGGGCCCCCATTATTTTAATTTTTGAGCATATGCTAGCATACAGAAATAGTAATAATACCCATCTTTAGATAGAGGTAAGCACAGTAGATTAAGTTATGAATTATATACTGTATCTTTTCATTCAGATAGTAGTAGTAGTACCCACACTGCCACAAGAAGGGACAAAATAAGAGTAGTTTGGGATGGAGAGAGAGAGGATGTATGTTCATGATATTACAGTATGGGGACTTAAGCCCTTGAATATCCTCTAATAGCTAAATGACTTTGGGAAAGTCAGTTAATCTCACTGGGTTTTACTCTGCTGACTTAAAAACAAGATGACATTTCTTTCACCTAACCCCGAGTTGTGGCAAAAATCAAGTGAAACAGGATATGTGACAATACTTTAAAAAATAAAGCAGCACATCGGGGCGCCTGGGTGGCTCAGTGCGTTAAGCCTCTGCCTTCGGCTCAGGTCATGGTCTCAGAGTCCTGGAATCGAGCCCCGCATTGGCTCTCTGCTCAGCAGGGAGCCTGCTTCCCTTCCTCTCTCTGTCAAATAAATAAATAAAATCTTAAAAAAAAAAAAAAAAAGCAGCACATCAATATTACTTTTACAATATTTATTATAATTGGTACATCTGTTGGCTAACTTAAATCCTTCTACTTCGGAACTGCATGCACAGTGTATGTTTGTGATTGTTGCTCATTTAAGTTATGTAAAGCCACTGCTATTACTTATTTACTCCTCTAGTATCTGCCTACAAAAAACACGCAACAAATATACCAATTTCCCTACACAATTTTCTTTTAGGAACTTACAAGGGTCACAATTAGCAGAATCAGAGGTATCTTTAAAAAATCCTACAGTGGGGCGCCTGGGTGGCTCAGTGGGTTAGGCCGCTGCCTTCGGCTCAGGTCATGATCTCAGGGTCCTGGGATCGAGTCCCGCATCGGGCTCTCTGCTCAGCGAAGAGCCTGCTTCCCTCTCTCTCTCTCTCTGCCTGCCTCTCCATCTAATTGTGATTTCTCTCTGTCAAATAAATAAATAAAATCTTTAAAAAAAAAAAAAAAATCCTACAGTAGGGGAGTCCGGGTGGCTAAGTGTGTTAAGTGTCTGCCTTTGGTTAAGGTCACGATCCAGAGGTCCTGGGACTGGGCTCCCTGCTCAGGGAGAATCTGCTTCTTCCTCTCCCTCTGCCAGACTCCCTACTCACGTTGGTTCTCTCTCTCTCAAATAAATAAAATCTTAAAAAAAAAAAAAATCCTACAACAGATTTCATTGTGTGCTAAACTGTAATAAATCACAGGATCATGAAGCATCAGTGAAGAGCCCCCAGATTACTCTTCTCATAGTTCACTACTACAGAAAGGATACTTTCTACTGTGTTTTAATTCAGCAAAAAGGTCATATTTGCATTCACTTTCCAACTTCAAGGTTTATCTCTGAAGTAAAGACGTTCCCATTTAATTGGCAAGGTTCTGAATCCCATGGAAAGAAATCATCTCAGCTTTGGACATTTTCTTTAAACCTTAAGAATGTCAATTAATTTATCTTCTTTGAAGTCTTTTGTATTTACTATGGGTAGTAGGTAACTTTAATTTTTTTCTATGCATTTTCTTTATTTTCCAAATTCTCTACTGAGACGCTTACATTATATTCACATATGAGTACAAAATGATTAGTTTTATCTCTTTTAAAATAAAAGGTTAGGGCGCCCGGGTGGCTCAGTCAATTAAGCAATTGCCTTCAGCTCAGGTCATGATCTCAGGGTCCTGGGATCGAGCCCACATTGGGCTCCATGCTCAGCGGGAAGCCTGCTTCTCCCTCTCTCACTCCCCCTGCTTGTGTTCCCTCTTTCGCTGTCTCTCTCTCTGTCAAATGAACAAAAATCTTTATTTATAAATAAATAAAATATTTTAAAATAAATAAAATAAAATAAAAGGTTAGGATACTAAGTGAGCTGGGGGGGGACTTCCATCTGTTTTTTTCTGAACTGAGGGTCACAATTAGCAAACATATTTTTATATCACTCTTTAGGTAATTCCCCTTCTTCCTCAAATGTCATTTATGTGGCTGCTATATCCTAAAAAGCGTAACAGAAACAAGGTATCAAGGTTTAACAATAACTCACAGGGGCTATAATCTTAAAAGGATTGTTGAATAACAGCAGTCCTGTTTTCTGAGGACCTACTCTATGCAGGCACTAAGTATTTACAAACACTGACTCAGTGCAGTAACTTCGCCAAGATCTGAATAGTCAGAACTCAAATGTCATTTTGAATACTAGGCACTACAATTTTAAAAGGATAAAATTAGGTCCTCAAAGCTGAGAAAGCGAAAAGCAGGCCCTGACATCCAAGAGCTGGCCTGGTACTATCAGGCAGGCCTTGGTGTAACTAGGAGCTGAACTAGCATTACTGCCAGACCTGGTGCTCTGTTGATCATAAACAATTTCATAGAACATCAACATCAGATAAGGTCACTTTGTGATTGTAATGGATGAAGACAAAACATGACCACTCCATAATCATGTCTAAATACAGAAAAACATGAATATTGTCCAAGCCATGAAATACCAAGCATCTTCCTCTTCAGGCTAATGGGTGCTTTTCTTTTCTTTTTTTTTTTTTTAAACATTTCTTTTCTTTTTTTTTTTTTTTAAGATTTTATTTATTTATTTATTTGACAGAGAGAGATCACAGGTAGGCAGAGAGACTGGCAGAGAGAGAGAGAGAGAAGCAGGCTCCTCGCTGAGCAGAGAGCCCAATGTGGGACTCGATCCCAGGACCCTGAGATCATGACCTGAGCCAAAGGCAGCGGCTTAACCCACTGAGCCACCCAGGCGCCCCTAATGAGTGCTTTTCAACCAGCTACAGCTTTAGCCTCCTTCTGGCCTTCCCGCTTTCTAGATCATATTCAAGATACTTAATCATAGAATACCCCTCTTCCTGACAGCATCCAATGCAGAAGAACAAAATCCTGCTTCCTTAAATCCTCCTCAAAATCACCTGATATAAGCCCAAATCCCGTAAGTTATTTCTAGCACCCTTTCCTGAGATGCCATGGTTCCCACCATGTGTGTTCTCTCCGCTTCTATAATAAATCCCACTTGTTCAGCCACAGGGGTTCTACTGATGGTTGACTGAAAGACACTGACAAAGCCCACTTAAGAACAACAGTTAAGGGGCGCCTGGGTGGCTCAGTGGGTTAAAGTCTCTGCCTTCAGCTCAGGTCCTGGTCCCAGGGTCCCAGGATTGAGCCCCGAATTCCCCTGCACTGGGCTCTCTGCTCAGCAAAGAGCCTGCTTCCTCCTCTCTCTGCCTGCCTCACTGCCTACTTGTGATCTCTGTCTGTCAAATAAATAAATAAAATCTTAAAAAGTAAAAAAGAACAGTTAATTCTCTCCTTTTCTACTATAGCATAAATAATTGCAAAGAGGAGCAAAGACACGTGAATAAGTTTAATATTTCTATGCTATACCTTCATAGCTGTAAAACATAGTCTCTAGGATAATCATAGATTTTATTATTTTTCTTTCCTCATTTACCAAATGAACAACTGCTGAGATTTGAGTGTGCTCAAAGTTTCATTCTATAGGATGTCTAGTGTGGGTAGTTAATTCACAAGGAGAAAAAAAAAAGGCTACCTTAGCTCATTAATACCTCCACTGGTATTATATAGGTCAAGGAGTATTACAGGTCAAAAAAGACGAAAAGTAGTAGAGAAACAGAAAATCTATACTTTGCTAGATGTCAAAAAGCCAACTACCATTGGGTGGAACATGGGGAATACGATAGTGAAAAAGAAGCAGGAAGGGTTAGGGAAGATCCTTTTTTCAATAATTTAATATCCATTTACTGCCTGTCTACTCCTTAACTGTTCTTAGGATGACTAACAATACTCTTAGGAATCTAGTTACCGGGTGAGCTTTATAGGGTTTAACTGTATTCTACATTAGGAAAAATACAAATTGCAATTTTAAAAAACCAGAGAAAGGGACCAAGTTCCTAACAGTGGCTGCCTTTTTGTCTCTTTAGTGCAAATGCCATTAAATATTCTTGAATAGAAATGGGAAATGTATATCGTGTATTTAATAAAAGGTAATGCTATTCTTTTGGAAAAGAGTAATATTATGTAAATATCCATCCACCCGAATAATTCTTTCTTTGTTGTAATCATGGAAACTTTAAAGAATCATTAGGCCCAAGAAAATTGTCTGAAATCAATCCTTTCAAAATAGTGACTAGCAGTTTTTAGGGGTAAAAGAAAGTACACTAAATCTGACATTTCTGATCCCTATTCTCTATCAATACTCTGAAAATATAGTTAGGAAAGGTATTTTGTGTGTGCAAGGTTAAATAGTGCAAGGTTGTTACATAGGAATACAAATTTGTATGACATTTTAAAAGCCTAATGTTTTAAATATGAGCTGACTAGGAATAAATATAAGAGATTCTATTTAGACCATTTCTGTCCTTGATCCCAGGTTCTTCATTCCTACAATATCCTGAGAAACCGACTCTCTTTCATACAACACACTGGGCCCTTACTGTCAAGTTCTACATACTCCAGGTAATCAAACCACACCCAGAAAACCTGCACCACTCTATTACCCAGGAGATCTTAGGCTTGTCTACTTGCAGGAGCCATGCCAAACATGTTAGATCATGTTCTGGTTAATCCAAAGACCCACTATGACAACCTCCTCTTTTCCCCCAAGTATTCCAAGGGGCCCAGTACTAGGATTACAAAACAGAAAACCTGCTTAAAGCAGAAAGTATAATGAGGGGCATAATTTTCTGTTCACCTAAACTCTGTTCCTGGTTCTGCTAATGTGAGTTCACTCTTTAAAGTTCAGTTTCTCCATATAGATAATGGATATAAAAGGTTATCAGTTTTCCAAGGATGTTCAACAATTATATATCCAAAAAAATATTTAACTCCCTAAAAAAAATGAGACATATAATATGCATGAAAACACACACACATTTTTTTTTTTAAACACACACACACATTTTAATGATCATAGAGCAGATGCTGTCTTACATCTTACTGGAGAGGAAGTGAGTTTTCTTAAGTAGCATCTAGAATGCACAGAACTGTGCAAATTAACTGGTATCCAATAAATGCTTTTTTTAATGAACAGAACTCAAATATCCTTACATTAGGTAATTAAATTTACTGTGTTATTCTATTTTAAATAGTTTGGTTTCAGACAAATTTAGGCCTTTTTGAAAATTCAGTGTCAAAGCTGACTATGCCATAAGAATAAAATACAGAATAAACAGTCACCTTATAAACCATATTTATACACTACTTTATTGAAATGAGATTTAATTTGGCCTTTATTATTTCAAGGCATCAAATGTTTCAATTAATTAACACCACAACAGTCTGAAATAGCCCATGTTACCTGATGAAATAAAGTGGCTTTCAACATAGTTAGAAGCTAAGTCAGGTTACTAAGGGAATGGCAGTGCATGACATTACTAGTCCCTTGACGGTTTACCACAAAGTTAAGAAACGTTTGAAGACTGCTTTAAAGACAATTCATTTCTATCCGTTCATATCTATTTTGACACAGTGAGAAAGGAGAATAAAATTCTCTTATTTTACACTGTCAAGGGTGGTTGAGAGATAAGCAGACTGTAAACGTAAATTCTTGCAACTACTGGATTAAGGCTAAAGTATAAAAAGTTTGAATATTCTAAGGGAAAATTATGAGAAAAGAACTATGACAATAAAAACTTAGCTTTAATTCATTTTTTAAGGAAAAATGAATATTTAATTAATTTGTTTCAGTTTGAACTAATTAGTTTCAGCACATAATACATCAGCTGTATAACACAAACTAAAAAGTTATCATAGTTTATTCTAAAGTCTACTTCAGAAACTAAAGTATTGGGGCACCTGGGTGGTTCAGTCGTTAAGCGTCTGCCTTTGGCTCAGGTCATGGTCCCAGCGTCCTGGGATGGAACCCTGCATCACTCAGCATCACTCAGCAGGAGGCCTGCTTCCCCATCTCCCCCTGCTGTATTCCCTCTCTCGCTCTCTATGTCAAATAAATAAAAATCTTTAAAAAAAAACAAAAAACTAAAGTACAAATAAAGCAAAAAACTTTGAACAGAAACATTAACAGTGGAGAGTTGAGTATGCAACCTATGCATTGCTGAAAATATACTTTTAAAATATTTTAGAAGATTTAAATATAATAGGTGTAGTCATGTATGTAATACTCTATAAGACAAGTCATAAGTTTGAAACCAAAGGTCTGATTTCTACTTGTCACTTATCCCTACTTAATGAACTGATTTCTCTTTAAATCTAAGAGCCTCGGGTCTTTTTTTTTTTTTTTTTTTTTTAATACCTAGGTTATCCTTGTCCTCTTATCTTACCTCCCAGCTGTCATCACCCAGTGTTAAAAAAAAAATTTCCTTGTGTTTTCTGGTGTTCTCTTCCTAAATACTACAATGAATCTACCCTTAAACGTATTCCCCCTATTCTAAAACATCTTTTGACCTAGATTAGTAAACTTCTGGGGACCCTACTGTAATTGGATCGTGCAATCAAACAGTGCTTCTCCAGGAAGGGATGATGGTACCCTTATTCATCCTCACCAAGGATCCTTCAATGTTCCAAGAGATGGTACAGAATGAAACATTTAACAAAAACTTCCTTCCACAAACACATGGTATTCTTTTTTCTTAAACAGAACTCTTTCCTAGAGCTCTCTTCTATAGATTTTTTTAAAGTAATCTCCACAGCCAACGTGAGGCTTGAACTCACAACCCCAAGATCAAGAGCTGCATGTTCCACCGACTGAGAGAGCCGGATGCCCCCTTCCTCGAACTCTTAAACTCCACTGTCCTTACTATCAAAACCATGAACACCTGCTTCTTCTTTAATACTTCTCACTCCTGGGGCGCCTGGGTGGCTCAGTGGGTTGAGGCCTCTGCCTTCGGCTCGGGTCATGATCCCAGGGTCCTGGGATCGAGCCCCACATCGGGCTCTCTGCTCAGCGGGGAGCCTGCTTCCCCTCTCTCTCTGCCTGCCTCTCAGCCTACTTGTAATCTCTGCCTGTCAAATAAATAAATAAAATCTTAAAAAAAAAATACATCTCACTCCTGGGTTCCACAAAGGAAACAGGTTTCAACAAAACTAAATTCTAGAACAGTTTCTGTAGTTGACAGTAGTGAGAGTCTACAAATGACCTGCTGAATGTTGTTGTCTTTTGGATAAATGACAGTGCAAGTGAGTACCTAAGTGAAGTGATACAAAAATGTTCTTTGGTAGTTACAGGAAAAAGATCTTTGCATATTGGAGGCAGGCATGAAAGGAGGGATTTTCAAAATGTTGCAAAACTCCTAACTTCAGTTCTCATCTTCCATAAAAAAGTGTTCATTAGGAATTAGCATAGGTTTGGAATGACCTGCTTTAATCTTTTGAGCCTCCGTTCCTTCATCTGCAACACGCTGATACTAACAGTATTTTCACCTCACAAGGTAATTGTGAGGATTAAGTAAAGAACACATACAAAGCTAACAGTACAGCGGTTGGTGCACTGCACGACTTAAACACGTTAGTTTCAGAAATCTGAAGGATACAGTATTCTTGCCTTCATTCAGAAATAAATAATCTTAAAAAATAAAAGAAATACAAATCTGTTTCAAGTTATATTGAGAAACTTAGAGGCTACCTTGGAATACTGATTTAGATGAAATAAAATCTAACAAGGACAAAAGTTTCATGTTAAAATAGAACTTTATAAAAAAATACTTAGAAGTCGTTATATGGATAAAATGTCACGAAACTTTAAAAAAATGCCAAGTCAGCTATAATCATATGCAGCTGTTCCTTTCAAAATTAAGTCACCATTTTTTTTTTTTTTTTTTGACACTACAGAACTCTGCTTTCATTAAAAGCCTATAACAAGACACAGCTTCTCCGATACCGAAACCTTTTGGAAACCTGGCTCGGAGGAAGGCACACATTGTTTACAGTGCAAGAAAGAATCCGTGTGGTCATTCTAGAACAACTGTCACTGTCAATAGCACGACTGGCTGTCTCATAGGGATTTGGTTCATGCAGAAGTGCAGGGGAAGGCTGGTGTCTGAAACAAAGTCGACAGCCAGGGTGCCTGAAAGGGGAGAGGTCTCACTGAGAATCGGAGAGGATGAGTCTGACTGCGGTGAAGCCGCCCGGGGTGGGCGGGGGGAGAGGATCAATTCCGGGGTTGCGCCGCCCGCTCCCGAAGGAAAGGGACCGCAGGTGTTGCCCTCCCTGGGCGACCCGTCCGCTTTCTTCCCGGCGCCGCCGCCCCCTCCCTCCAGCCCCGCACTTACCTTTCTCGTCCTCATCGATGCGCAGGGCAATGGAGATGTACTCGAAGGCCTGTTTGTGGAAGGCTCGGACGCTCTCGGCCTCCCCGCCCGGCACTGGCGCCGGGGGCGAGGCCGAGGCCGGCGCCGGCGCGGCCCGGGAGCTCCTCTTGGCAGCCATGAGGGCGCGGGAGAAGCGCTGGCAGAGCCACACGAAGAGGAGCCCCAGGTGGAAGGCGACCAAACGCAGCAGCGCGAAGCCTACGAACAGCGGGTAGGAGAAGTAGTACAGGTTTCGCTTATGCAGCGACTCCGGAGGGGGGGCCGGTCTGGGGGCGGGATGGGCGGGGGCCAGGCAGGGGGGCGGAGGCCTGGGAGGCACCGGGCTGCTGCAGCCGCCGGAGCCTTTCTTCTTCCCTCGTCCACCCGGAGAATTCATTCACAGCTCCCACTGCCGCCGCCGCCATAACCCGCCTCCCGCAGACCGACGGCGACCAAGCCACGGCGGCGGCCACTGGGACGGCGAGGGCCGCAGACGCCCGCGCGTCCGCCGTTCCGAGAGCTCGGCACCTCCACGCGCTGCTCGTCGGCCCCGCCCCTTTCTCTTCGCTCGGCCAGGAGCACAACCCCTTTCCTCCTCCAGCGGTCGGTGGTTCCTGCCCCTCCCGCTCTGTGTCCTCTCAGCCTCCTGGTAGCTCCGAGCTGTGGCCACGCACGCGCACGCCTGCCCCTGTCTTTCTCCAGCGCGCGCGCGCACGCCGCCGTCTTTGTTGCCCTGAGCTCCTAGTGCGCGTGTGCAGCTCCCGCCCCTCGGGCTCTTCCGTGTGGAACTACAGTTCCCAAGGTGCAATTCAGCTACGTCACCCTCGGGGATCCGTCGCTCTACAGACTACGCTATCCCGGGAGAGTTGCTTAAGCTGAAAACCTCAGTCATCAATTTACCGTGGGGACAGCTGCGGTTTGGGCTCGCTCGACGGGTTCGCAGGGCTACTATCTCGCAGTGCTATCGCCCTTATATTTCTTTCAGCATTTTCTGCCAGTCTCCGGCAAGGGATGATTGATCTGACTTCCATCTCAAAAGTAATGGGTACCATGAAAACAATCTCAATGCCCATCAACAGGAAAAGAATTAAATGAATTATGGAATACCCATATGTAATTCTGTGGAACATTTAAAAAGAATGAGGTGGATTTTTATGTACTGATAAAGAAGGGTGTCCATGATTATTTGTTAGGTGAAAATAGGATATTACAGACCAGTGTGATGTGATCATATTTTGTATTAAAAAGAATAAATGGAAAGAAAAAATTAATGGAGACCAATCTGGGAATTATTCTCTGTGAGGGAAGCAACTGTAGAGACATATAAACTTAAAGTCGCCGAAACCAAAAATGTTAGTCCAGTGAAACAAAGTGAACAATTCTAGAGATTTAGTTAGTATGTGTTTAGATGTCTATTTTGAAGAATTAGTTCGAATAGGGGCATTCCTAGGTTTCACACTGATCATCCCACAGTTTACTGAAAATCCAAACTGGGCTTTGTTTGTTTGTTTGGTTGGTTGGTTTTTGTTTTTGTTTTGTTTTGTTTTGTGTTTTGTTTTTTTGTTTTTTTAACCTACTGGATGTCCCTTCCTTTGGGAACTACCCACTCACCTCTGCTGCCTGTATATCAATGACCAGCAAGCACTGAACCCGGCCTCCCAGATCAGAGATGGAAACACGAGGTTACTCTACTCTCCTAGAAACTGGAGTTTGGGATGGACACACTGGAATAGAAGGTACTAGGAACTGAGTGCTCTAAAAAGCTGGTCTGTCAGTTTGTCTCATTGAGATGCCCAGAGCTGCCAGTTTCCTGGACTGGTCACTTGATAGTGTAACCTATCCAATGAACTATTCAGTCTGTTTCTCTGTTTCTCTGATTTTCTCTCCCTTTGCCCATCTATCTCCCTTTTCTCCTCTTTTTTTCTTTTTACTTGGGTTAACCATAGTTGTTTCTTATTGCCTAAAAATAAAGAGTCCTAACTGATACAAAGTTCCTATTGTTTATAGAGTGAGATTTGCAAAAGCTTCATGCCAGCTTCCAAAAATCTCCATATTCTGGCCACAACTTTATTTAAATTTCCCTACGACTACTCCCGTACAAACATAAATTACTGCAAAAACGACCTGTCCTCTGTTCCCCTCCAACTGCTCCCTACCCCTTTTCCTGCCTCTGTGTTTCTACCAATTTCTCATTCTCAAATATCCTCTCTTATATCTGATTTTTTTTCTAAAGATTTCACTTACTTATTTGACAGAGATCACAAGTAGGCAGAGAGTCAGGCAGAGAGAGAGGAAGAAGCAGGCTCTCCAATGAGCAGAGAGCCCGATGTAGGGCTCGATCCCAGGACCTGGGGATCATGACCTGAGCTGAAGGCAGAGGCCTTAATCCCCTGAGCCACCCAGGCGCCCCTACATCTTTTTTTTTTTTTTTTAAGATTTTATTTATTTATTTGACAGACAGGGATCACAAGCAGGCAGAGAGGCAGGCAGAGAGAGAGGAAGAAGCAGGCTCTCCAATGAGCAGAGAGCCCAATGCGGGACTCGATCCCAGGACCCTGGGATCATGACCTGAGCTGAAGGCAGAGGCTTTAGCCCACTGAGCCACCCAGGAGCCCCTACATCTGGTTTTTTAAATAGATTTTTTATTTATTCATTTGAGAGAGAGAGAGCACGCACAAGCGGGGCGGGGTGGGGGGGAGGTGCAGAGCAGAGGGAAAAGCGGACTCCCTGCCGAGCAGAGAGCCCGATATGGGACTTGATTCCAGTACCCTGGAATCATGACCCAAGCCTAAGGCAGACAACCGACTGAGACACCTAGGCACCATCTTTCACTTCTAATTAATTTCAATTCCTGACTTCTCTCTTTGGAAACCCATAGTACTTTTGTTGTTATGTGAAATCTATAAGTATATCATGTAAACAAGATGTATATAACTTTCTTTTTTTAAGATTTTACTTATTTATTTGACAGAGAGAGAGCACAAACAGAGGAAATGGCAGGCAGAGGGAGAAGAAGAAGCAGGCTCCCACTGAGCACAAAGCCCTATGCGGGACTCCATCCCAGGACCCTGGGACCATGACCTGAGCCCAGGTGCCCAAGATGTATATAATTTCTATGTGTCAAGAAAAACTAATGTAGGGGCGCCTGGGTGGCTCAGTGGGTTAAGCCTCTACCTTCAGCTCAGGTCATGATCCCAGGGGCCTGGGATCGAGTCCCGCATAGGGCTCTCTGCTCAGCAGGGAGCCTGCTTCTCCTCATCTCTCTCTCTGCCTGTCTCTCTGCCTATTTGTGATCTCTCTCTCTGTCAAATAAATAAATAAAATCTTAAAAAAAAAAAAAAACTAATGTAACCAGTTCCTTGCACTTTTTGAGCCCCTCCCTAATCTCAGTTTCATTTCTCCCTTTTCAGAGAAATCCACTGTCCTGAATTTTGTATTTGTTTTTCCTTTGCCTTTCATTTTAGCTTTGCAATGTACATATGTATTTCTAAACCATATATTGTGTAGTTTTGCCTGGTTTTACCTTATACAAATGCAGCCATACCACCTGTATTCTTAATTAGATTTCTTCTGCTCAATAGTTAAGTATTTGCAGTAACTCTTTGTTAATTTGTATAGCTATAATACATTTATTTTCACTGCTATGTAGTATTCCACTATATAAATTTACAATTTATTTTACCATTCAACTGTTGATGGATATTTAGTTTGGTGCTACTTTTGTTTTTGTTTTTCCTTAAATAACTTTTTAACTTTAACACAGCTCAAAGTAGAGTAGCTCTGGAGTCAGACTGGTTGCATTTAAATCTCTGCTCTACCACTTTCTGTGATCTTGGACTACTGAGTGACTCAGCTTTCACATGTATTACGTTATAACAGAGTAGTAGGCAGTGCCTGGAATGAAGTTGCTGCTTGACATTTGTTGATTGAAGAATGGTTCTCTCTCACATCTATACAGATACTATAATCCACTAAAATGAATTACTGTCAAGTTTCCAAACATTCTTTGCTCTTCCTTGGACCACAGTCCTCAAGTCATTTTTCTTTCTCTTAGAATAGCTTCTCCTCCTACTTCCACTGTCAAAATCCTTCATGGCTTAACTGTAATGTTAACTTCTTGATAAATCCTTCCCTCATCACCTCTTGCAGAAACAATCCTATCTTTTAACTCTTTTTTTAAAGATTTTATTTATTTATGTGACAGACAGATTACAAGTAGGCAGAGAAGCAGGCAGAGAGAGAAGGAGAGGCAGGCTCTCTGCTTATTTCAACACAACTTATTTGAAGCCAAACTTTACACATTTTGGCTTACTTTCTGCACCTAGCTTGATGCCTTTCTTATGGTACTCAATATTAATAATTTGAAAAACAATTTAAACAGGTAATTGTTATAGATATCCGTTGCCATGTAATAAAACATTCCAAAAATGTACTGGCCTAAGATTATGGCCATTATTTACTCATGATTCTGTGGGTGAGCAATGTGGGCTGGGTTTACCAGGCAGTTCTTCTATTGGCCTTGCCTGTGGTCATTCACATAGATGTTAGTCATCTGATGGGATCTGATTGGACCTGGGTGCCCTAGCTATCCTCCCTCCCATGTCCAGATGGTGGTGGTGGCTGTTGGTTGGGGCACGTGTCTCCAGTAGGGTATTCCAGACTTCTTTACGTAGCATCTGCCTTCCAAGAGAGCAGGAGTGGGAGCTGCAGGGTCTCTTGAAGCCTAAACTCCACATTTGCACATTATCATTTCTGTGGCATTCTGTCATCAAAGCAAATCCCAAGGCCAGCTCCAAAGTAAGAAATGGGAAAATAAATTCTATACTTGATGGAGGAGTGGCAAAGTCACATTACAAAGGGGCATATATACATATATATTTAGGGATGGAAGGAATTATTGTACCATCTCTGCAAGTAATCTCTCATAGTGATTATTTGTAGAATTTCCTTTTACCTTAAATTCAGATTTCAACTTAAATCTTAGATGGATTGCTCATCTAAGAAAGCATTTCCCAATGATCTTGCTGAATCATAATAACCTACTTAGTTTTAATCATGAGGTAAATTAACACACTTAATTTTTTAAAAAGATGTTATTTATTTATTTGACAGAGATATAGAGAGCACAAGTAAGCAGAGCGGCAGGCTCTCTGCTGAGCAGGGAGCCCATGCAGGCTCGATCCCAGGACCTGACTGGGATCATGACCTGAGCCGAAGGCAGCTGCTTAACCAACAGAGCCACCTAGGTGCCCCAAAACACTTAATTTTTTAAATATTTTTATTTATTTCTTCGTGAGGGGAGAGAGAGAGAGAGAGAGAGAGAGAGAGAGAAAGCACAAGCAGGGGGAGGGGCAGAGGGAAAAGGAGGCTGCTCATTGTCGGGGCTGGATCCCAGGACCATAGGTTCATGACCTCAGCCAAAAGCAGACCCTTAACCAACTGAGCCATCCAGGCGCCCCAACACACTTAATTTTAAGATTATTTACTACCAGCTAATATTTATTGAATCCATATTCTGGGCTAAGCAGGTTAACTTATACTGTCTTATTCAACCACCACTATTTGAGTTAAGCATTATCGTCTCATTTTAATTCATTTATTTTTCTTTAAAAATAAGGAACTTGAAGATCTAACAGTTTGTTAAGTAGCATCACATATTAGTTAATGACACATACTACTCCAGAGAATTAAGGTAATAATGTAGGCTTCCAAAGAAAAACATTTTTACATAGTCTGTTTATATATTATTAATTATGAAATAAATGTATCTTCGGTCCCTAGAGCAGGAGTGATCTTTCATTCCTTGGCATCCTAGTGTTGAGTCTCTGACCTCTGGATTCCCACTTGCTAAGTCTCTGCTATTCCCTTGTGCTTAATATTGACTGTGCCAATATACCTCTGCCAATTTTTTTGTATAGTAAGAATATGGGAAAGAGAGTCAGAAAGATGGGTTTGGTATTCTGGTTCTGCTAGTTCTTAGCTGTGCAATATGCAACAAGTTTTTTTTTTTTTTAAGATTTTATTTATTTATTTGACAGACAGAGATCACAAGCCAGCAGAGAGGCAGGTGGGGGGGTCGGGGGCGGGGAGCAGGCTCCCCACCAAGTAGAGAGCCCTATGTGGGGCTTGATCCCAGGACCCGGAGACCATGACCTGAGCTGAAGGCAGAGGCTTTAACCCACTGAGCCACCCAGGCGCCCCTGCAACAAGTTTTTTAATCAGTTAATGCCTCTGTAAAATGGGTGGACTAAGAATTAAATTTCCAAAATGAAAGAATTCACTTAGAACCTCCAGCATAATACCTGAGATAGAAAAGTCCTCGATAAATTTTGTTTCTGTCCAGAAATCAGACTTTCCGGGGATTTCAGTTTTGAGTCATCTCAATCCACATTTCCTGCCTCTTGGAATTACATCCCAGGCAAACCCATTTTCTGAAGTGATCACTTCCTAAATCTGCCTCAAGAGAAATAGTGCCTGGCTGTGATCCTGGCCTTATAGTCCCGCTGGACTGAAGATCCTAACCTGTCATTTAACCCACAGTGTGATGGCCTCCCAATTTTCAGATGGTAAGAACTTGCAGGACACTTAATCTCAAAGGGAATCTGGTCCAGTTTCACCAGGACAAAAAGGAGGAGGTGAGTACTGTGCTAACTAATCCAGGACATTTGGTCACCTTATCACTTTAACCCATTAATTTATTTACCAAGTGACTATCACCAGACAGTTTTTTTTGGCTATTTTAGCCCGACTTCTCTTCTGAGGAATTCCTCAGACCTTCAGCTTGAGAGACGCTGGATTATTTGAAGTAGAGACCAATGATAGATATTAAGGACCTCTTTTCAATTAAAAGTAAAATAAAATTTCACACTTAGAGTCAAGAGATTACGGATTTTGAAAAAGGCAGAAAACAAGAGAGAAACAAAAGACAGGGCTGGAGGTAAAGGAGAAGTAGAGTAACAACTGGGGGTATTATTATCCTATAGTTGTGTTACTAAGAGAAAACATATTTGTGGGCAATTAATCACTTCTCATTATTCAATCCATATTGTCATGCACATTATTCACTTATTTGTTCATCAAATAGATATAAACCACAGTCGGGATGCCAGGCAATGAGTAAAATGACAAGATTATAGTAAGGAATAAAATCAGATTTATGATCTGGTATAGGAGCTTAAAAACTCAAGCAGCAACCAGCAACGGTGGTGAGATGCAGAACGTATAGAAGTTTCAGGTGTGGCTGTGCAATTTAGAAGTATATGTATGATATGAATAATGAAGATTATCAAAAATGGGAGGGTAGCACCCCCTTAATAAATGGGACATCCTGTTACTTAGCTCTAGCTGATTGTTGCCTTTCAAGAATGTGTGGCATACTGGTTTCAAGAGAAACCAGAATTCTGAATTTTTGTGTAGAATCTATGGGTGAGGAGATATTGGCTTAAAATTTAAAAACAGGGGCGCCTGGGTGGCTCAGTGGGTTAAGCCGCTGCCTTCGGCTCGGGTCATGATCTCAGGGTCCTGGGATCGAGTCCCACATCAGGCTCTCTGCTCGGCAGGGAGTCTGCTTCTCTCTCTCTCTCTGCCAGCCTCTCTACTTACCTGTGATCTCTCTCTGTCAAATAAATAAATAAAATCTTTAAAAAAAAATTTAAAAACAAACAATCCAAAACTGAGACACCAGTTTGAGATTCTCTTGTTTCCAGAGGATTTATTCCTAGTGAAAGTGTGAGTGAGCTCATGGTTTTGAAACAGTAGTAGATGTAAGATTATAAATTGTCACCTAACCTGCTCAACTTGATTTTTAAAGCTTTGATGCTGTGGAGGCATAAGAAGAGGCAGTTAATACAGAATATGAAATGAATGCCCTAGAATAGCAGTCCAAATTCTCAGAGGCTGTATTCAGTCA
Organism: Mustela nigripes; assembly: GCF_022355385.1. Lineage (NCBI taxonomy): Eukaryota > Metazoa > Chordata > Mammalia > Carnivora > Mustelidae > Mustela > Mustela nigripes. Next base: position 25,858,777 of record NC_081563.1, on the reverse strand, counting down.
TCACTGTAAGTACTTCATTATAGAAGCAGAGTGTTACATTTCTATGTTTATGGTGGCCAGGGCATGTTTACTCTAGCATACATCAAAAGCAGGGTAATGGAAACTGGTAGCACCGGGTGAATGTTGGGCACGTAACCGGAGTTGTCTATTTTCAAGAGTGGTTTCTACCAACTGCAGTGATTTCAGAAAGCCTTCTTTATCCTGAGATCCTCCTCCCTACCTGGTCAGGTAAGCTCAAATCCTATATTCTGGTAAGGGTATCAAAGTTTCTCCATTTAGGGGCGCCTGGGTGGCTCAGTGGGTTAAGCCTCTGCCTTCGGCTCAGGTCATGATCTCAGGGTCCTGGGATCGAGCCCCCAATCGGGCTCTCCGCTCGGTGGGGAGCCTACTTCCCCCCTCTCTCTCTCTGCCTGCTTCTCTGCCTCCTTGTCATCTCTGTCTGTCAAATAAATATATAATCTTAAAAAAAAAGTTTCTCCATTTACTCTCCTCTTTAGTGTTTCAGTCTGTATTATGGCCTCCTACTCCTCCCAGCTTTACTTAAATACTTTGTCTTTGTTAATACTGCTCCAAAGACCCCTACTTACATATATCTCAGCCTCATCTGAACTTCTTCAGAATTTATGCTCTGTGTCAGTCAACTTAACCGTTATTCAGTTACTATACTGTCATTTAAATATATCACATATATATGTATATATATCTAATGTAAATGAACTAGAATACAAATATATGAGGGCAGGAATTGTAATTTATATTTACCCTAAATTCCCCAACGTTTAAGATCCCCAAGATCACGTTCTTGGTGATTTGCTAGAAGGACTCATTGGACTCAGAATATAGTCACACTTACAGCTATGATTTATTACAGCAAAAGGATACAAAGCAAAAGCAAAATTAACAAAGGGAAAAGGCACATGGGGCAAAGTCTGGAGAAAACTAAGCTCCAGCTTCTCAGAATCTTCACTCAGTAGCACACAGGACACACTAAATTCCTCCAGCAATGAGTTCTGACAACATGTGTATAATACTGTCTACCACAACTCTCATCACAAACTCAGTGCTTGGGTTTTTATTGGGGCTGATCATGTAGGCACCCTCTTACTAAGGTGTTCATATAGAGCACCTTAAATTCCAGACTCATAGAAGGAAAGCAGATGCTTAGAAGAAAATATTGGGTTTGCACAAACAGTTTAAGCTACCGTCGTCATTTAGGGAAACTTTTGTATTTGTGTAGGGAGCTGGTTATCATTCAAATTCCCAGATACCAACCAACCTTGCAAGCAGGGCTTTCTAAGCACAGCAGTCTCAGCCTGCTCTGTCAACTCTTTTCTGCACACCACCCACATAAATACTTGGGTGAAAGGAAGGATGAACTGGAAGATTTTTCTTTTAATACTATCATACAACTGATTAGACTCGTTATTCACATAAATATTCTTCCTCAATACTGTATATGTTATGTATAACTACATATTTTCCAATTACAGAAAACTTATCTAAATATTTTTATCCTTTTTATTTTAATTAATTAATTTTTTAGAGGGATTGAGAGCATGTAAACGGGATGGGGGGAGGGTAGAGGGAAAGGGAGAGAGAGACTCTTAAGCAGCCTACAGACCCAGCACGAGCCCAGCAAGGAAATCCACCCCTCTACCCTGAGATTATGACTTGAGTTGAAGTCAAGAGCTGGATGCTTAACTGAGTCACCAGCGTGCCCCTACCCTTTTTATTTTAAAGCAAATTTATGCTTTTGGGGGAAAAAAGTTCAAGAAATATACAAGTTTGGAAAAAGCAAAGACTTTTCCTCAACATTATCCCTCTCAATATTTTGTTTTATATCTCACCAGACTCTTTGTTATGCACATACAAATATATACATGCAAAACCAGATTATACTATAGAGATTTTCCTGCAATATGCATTTTTTTCCACATAAAATTAGGTAGCAAGTACTTTCCATACCAGTATCTATAGATCTTTTCAATTTTTTCCAGGGGTTTCACAGTAGCCCATTGTATTGAGATATAATTTAACTTATTCCCAATATTTTCCTGCTAAAAACTATGGTATGATAAGTATCCTTCTAGTCACACATTTTTGTATTTCTATGGGATAAAGTCCTATAAGTAGAAATGCTTTGTCAAAGTGAATATTCTTTTTAGTCTATCCCTTTTATGGTAAGCTGTACATAACCTGTAGCAGTTTTTGTTTTTGTTTTTTTGAGAGAGAGAGAGAGAGAGAGAGAGAGGAGGGGCAGAGGAGAGGGAGAGAGAATCCTAAGTCCCTTGAGTCATGGGGCTCAGTCTCACAACCATGAGATAATGACCTTAGCTGAAATCAATGGTTGGGCACTTAACTGACTGAACCATCCAGGCACCCCAACAGTAAATATTTTTTGACTGAGTATTCAGCATCCATTCCCTTTCTGACCCATTCTAAGGTTTTCTCTTGTAGAACCGATCCTCTCCCATTTATCTAATGTTCATACAATTCAGGTGGGATCAACTACTACCAGGTCACATCCTTGTCATTGTTCAGGAATGGGCAGTAATTCAAGACTGAGCTAGTCAGCACATGACATCCACCTTATCAAAAGAACTGATTCAAGATGGATATATCAAAGCAAAGGTCAGACTTTTGGTACATGGGTAGACCTAAGGGAAGTGATGCTTTCTGTCTTTGCATGTGAAAAAGAAAGCATGTTTTCCTGAGTACTTCTAGCAATGATCTCTTCACCATGAGAAAGCAGCCTGAGAATTAATAATACAGCCTGATAATACAGAAGAGATGAAGGCAAGAAAATTGTAGAGAGACAGTATAACAACCACAACTAAACCTTCTTAGATACCCAGTTTACTACTGGGATTTTCAGTTGTAACTCAGAAAGTCTTACTTGTTTAACAAACTGGAGTTGGGATTTGTTGCTGGAATCCCAAAGCATACTAACCAATACACTTTTTCTCTAGGCATATTCCAGGAGCACAGTCTTTGGAATTAGGTGGAGCTGGGTTGAAATTTCAACTAGCCATGGAGTGCTTGGGAGGCTCAGTTGGTTAAGCACCTGCCTTCAGCTCAGGTCATGATTCCAGGGTCCAGCGATTGAGTCCCATGTTAGGCTCCCTGCTCAGCGGGGAGCCTGCTTCTCCCTCTGCCTCTCCCCCTGCTTGTATCCCCTCTCTTGATGTCTCTCTTTGTCAAATAAATAAATAAAATCTTTTAAAAAATTTAAAAAGCTCATTTGGCATGTTCTTTGTTATACCAACATTTCTGAGATGATGAAGTGGTAAGAATGCTTGGGCATGGGGTTTGGTAGTGGACACAGGGAACTATGGGTAAAGCAGTTGTTGTATCAGCCCCCAAAAGATACTTCCTTCGAAAATGGTTAGCCAAACCTGGAATATGTATTTGCAGGTCTTCCTCAGAGGCGGTTGGTGTCCCTCCCCACAGACCATTCTCAGAGGGCCTAATTACACTCAATAAATTCTATATCTTCCTTTGCAAAGACAGTTGTGTTTGTGTGTATTAATGTGTGCTGAATCATGTTCTTATTTGAGGACGTTCTCACAAATTAATTAAAAGAAAAAAGAATAGGAACAAAAAAGGTAGGATATTATGATAATGAAGCAGTAGTTAGGTACAGATAAAGCAGAATGTCTCACATACTCATATAGTTTCGCACAAAGCAGTTTCATCTATTTTATCTAATTTGATCCTCTTCATGAAGAATTGTTATCCTCATCCACATGTGGATTCTTCTTCCCCTATTCTTCTTTTTCTGAAGCACAGAAGAGTTGAATTACTTGCTTACTTCCACATGGTAAAGAGTGAAGGAACTAGGTTCTAATACTCATCTAATCCCAAATCAAGTGTTTTTTTTTTTTTTTTTACTATACATACTGTATTATTCCTAAATAAGTATTATCTAATAGATTAATGGTTTTTTTTTTTTAAAGATTTTATTTATTTATTTGACAGACAGATTACAAGTAGACAGAGAGGCAAGCAGAGAGAGGAAGGGAAGCAGGCTCCCCGCTGAGCAGAGAGCCCGATGCAGGGCTCAATCCCAGGACCTGAGCCGAAAGCAGAGGCTTTAACCCACTGAGCCACCCAGGCGCCCCTAGGTTAATGTTTTATAAATGGAATTTGCGTCAAGTCTATACAAAGGGGGTCAAGCACAGTAATTTTTCTTTATTATTCTAGATTCTAGAATTCTAGTTCTAGAATCTCTAAATTACCATCTCCCTAAAACCCCAAGAAAGACAGAAGTCGGAGTTGTGCTTTGGTGCGAGTCCTTGCCTTCCCTAAGAATTCACTTCTTTTGAAAAAATATTTATTGAATACAAGAAACAAATATGAAGATGAATATAAGATTTTTGCCTTGCAGAACTAAAAAATCTGACTTTAACTGCAAACAATATATAAGGCAGAATGAGATAAGTGCTGCAATAAAAAGACATAATAGAAGCAGATGAGGGGAGTCATAAACCAGGTTTAGTATGACAAGTCCATACAAGAGTTCTTCTCATTCTTTTAATTTATCCCTCTCTAGAGAATGCACATTATTGCAAATTTCTGTCATAATCATTGTTCCCAGGGCCCATTCTCTTTAGAATCTTTAACTTCATATAAGAACTCAGCATTCTGCAGTATCTTCAATTAACTTTATACTTCCTATGATTTTCTTGCTAATCCATTTACATCATTTCTAGCTGTCATTTTCCCCCTCCCATCTCTCCTCTGTGATGGTTTGTTCTCTGAATTTTTCAATAAGTTGTAAATGTAAAACATTTGGTGAAAAATTTTTGTAAACCACACTTATAAGTCTTTTTTTAGATTGAGAGAAACCTGGTTGGTAGTTCATTATTCTGTGCTGCTCCCTTTAGTAATCATATATGCATGTATCTTATACACACACATACATACATAAACATATGTAGTCTTTAGTAGTGTCATCTGTATTTGGCTTTGACTGTGAATCAAATACATACATGTTGTAAACTTTCTGATGTAATAGGCACTGTGTGAAGTACTAAGTTATATAAAATAAGGTCCCTATCTTTTTTTTTTTTTTTTTAAAGATTTTATTTATTTATCAGAGAGAGAGGGGGAGAGATCAAGCACAGGCAGACAGAATGGCAGGCAGAGGCAGAGGGAGAAGCAGGCTCCCTGCTGAGCAAGGAGCCCGATGTGGGACTCGATCCCAGGACGCTGGGATCATGACCTGAGCTGAAGGCAGCTGCTTAACCAACTGAGCCACCCAGGCGTCCCATAAGGTCCCTATCTTGAAGAAGCTCCGTCTAGCTTCCCATTTTACTAAAACTGTAAGCACTTAGAAAATATATATAAGAAGCTCTCAATTACTTTCTGGAATTTGGAAATATTTGAGTGTCTACCATGTATTGGGAAACGTACACAGAACTATTAACTTTCCCCAACTATTCTCTAAACGTCTTTGCTGTTATTTCCCACTCCTGAAAAGCATTTAATCTTACTTTGAGATAATATATGCACTAGTCAATTTCTATAGCTTGTAAATATGCGTCTACATCTTTGCATAAATAAGTTCTACATGAAAAATCCTCAAGCATCATATGGTAACTGTCACCAATTACAATACTAATCAAGTATCCATTATAAAATTAAACTTTAAAAACATACCCAAAAGTCTAGTTCCTAAACAAATTTATTTTAGATCTTTATCTACTCAGTTTTTGCAGAGTAACAAAATGTATTCTACCGTTTTCAAAACTTAACATTATAATCACCAATGTTTCTGTATTTCTAGAGTCATGACTTTTAATAGCTTACATTCCCTTATACTGATATGACATATGTAGTCTCCAAACATTTAATATTAGGTTTTCAAATTTTCGTATTACCAAGTGCTACTACAAATGGGATTAAAGGTAGGAACGTTCATGAGTGTATCGCTTGTATTTACATAAAAATAAATGGAATTTATTGTAATTAAAACAACCGTCTTTGCTATTTACGAATGTAGGAGGCAAGTCAAGTCATCCTTTGTGTGTGTGTGTGTTTTGTTTTGGTTTTTTTTTTTTTTTTTTTTTACAAATACATTAGTATCAACAGTATCACACTTTGGAAAGCCAGTTGCTTTTTGCAAACTTTGATACAAATGGAAGGTAGCATTAACATCGCATATTTACAGATTTAAGTATTCGATCAAAGCTTACCATGAAATCCCCAAATGCTGCTTTCCCCCCCACCTTTTTAGAATAAAACATTGACATTCTTTCGTAGACTGTTTAGCTTAGGTCTGATTTTTTTTTTGTAAGAATCACCCAGTGGATGGATGATTTCGCTTCCACGCTGAAGAGCTTCCGCGGAAGACTTCAGGCAGCACTAAGAGATGCGCGGGCCGAACCCCTGAGAGCTGCGGTGGTCACTGCGTCTGCAGCTGGGGTGTTGCTCGCCTGGGGTAGGCAGGTTGAAAAACTAGCCTCCCGCAACCGCCGGGGTCAGATTTTTGCCACTCTGTCGACCACACAGGGAAAAGTAGACTCAGCACAGTACCCAGTCCTTCCCCACCCAGGCCCGCCGGGGAGTTCTGCGCAGGCGCGGCGGTTGTGCGACATCCGTCACTTACGGCTGAAGCGGTTTGTGCTGGGAGTTGGTGGAGCGGTGCAGCGCTCTTAAGAACCAGCGGCTTGGGCGCGGGTAATCAGCTCCCTTCCCCCCACCTTTTCCACCTCTTCTAGGTTCTTGGGACAGCTGCGGAGCTTCCGGACCTGATGCGGGCGCCCTGTGTTGGACTGTCCCACCTTGCTCCTCTGCTGCTCCGGGTGCTCCCGCGCCCAGGTGGGGGTGAGGGGCGGGGTCGGGAGCTGGGCTGGACTCCATCCTGGCATCTTCGTGTTGAAATCTCCCGGGTAACTCACGGTTCTTCTTGTTTTCCAAGACTGGTTTCCGGGGATTGTGACTTGCAGGGTCCGCCATGGAGCCAGAGCAGATGCTGGAAGGACAGACGCAGGTACCGGGAGGCCCTGGCTTCAGGGTGGCGGTGTGTAGCGTGAAGAGGTGGCTCACGTCTCAGTGACCTGTGTTTTGTTTTCTAGGTTGCAGAAAACCCTCACTCTGAGTACGGTCTCACAGACAATGTCGAGGTAATTCGCCCGGGTCTAATGCCGTATCTGAACGTCTCTTATGAGCCGGAGAAAACTTGGGATCCATTTTTACTAGGTTGCTTTGCACAAGGGAAAACTTTATCAGCATGAACTAAATAGTATCAAATTATGGGTAGCCTGTTTTGTTAGCGGTGCTAATACTTCGTGGTAAACGGACGTTCAAATTAGTTTTGAGTCAAGAGGTGAACTTCTGAAAATGATGTAAAGAAACGAAAATGCATTACTAATGGCACAATCGTTTTACATGGTGGGTATTAATGAATCTGTTGGAACATGCTTTCGAAAAACTGCACATTAAAATTGCACCCATTGTCTTTGTAAGTAGAATAGTGTGCTGGTGGAGTCAACATTTAATAAATGTTGATTTCTTTGCGTTCAGTAGTAGATGCCATTGGAAGGTGTAACACACGTAATAGACATTGTTTTTGCCTTACGTAGTTAAGTCTGAACTCAAAGAATTCATGTGAAAAACATAAAAAAGGAGGTATATTTTCTTAGAGCTTTTTCATATAAGTGCCAGGAGGTTGTTGTTTAAAAGTAGAAGTTGTTTGTAAATGAATGAATAAATGCTAGGACAAATGAATTAGCCAAAGCTGGGTGAAATTGGTTCGGAAAATAGGTTTCTGGGGGATATGTGTGTTTTACTGGGGGGCCAGGGGAGAAGACATTGCCAGTGATTAAGTTTGGATAAATGTGAGCATGAGTATTACCAAGCAGAGTAATGATAGTAACAGCTGCTAACATTTCTTTACTTTTACTGTGTGCCAGGCACACTGCTAAGTAATTTTTATATATTTTCAGTCCTGTAAAGCTCAGAGAAGTTGAGTAACTTGTGTAAGGACACCACAAAGTAAGTGGAGGGCTTTGTGTTAAACACAGGGAGGTTGACATTTTTGAGGTACAGTTAAATTGTGTTGATGATATTGAGTCCCCTGGCATGTGGAATGGCCACTCTGTGCCTTATGAAATTGCTAGGAATGTTTCTGCATTTGATATCAGTATTAAGAAGAGAACTTCTTTTCATAATGTAATCTTTAATTGAACCTGGTGAAGATCCTCTACACCACTTTGTGTTCTGTTCATTTAAGAAACTTCTTTATAGACAACAGTCTTTTTTTTTTTTTAACTTTTTATTATTTATTATTTTTTAAAGATTTTATCTATTTGGCAGAGAGACAGTGATAGGGGGAACACAAGTAGGGGGGAGTCGGAGAGGGAGAAACAGGCTTCCCACCCAGCGGGGAGCCTGACTTGGGGCTCCATCCCAGGACTCTGGGATCGTGACCTGAGCTGAAGGCAGATGCTTAACAACTGAGCCATCCAGGCGCCCTGTCAGCAGTCTTTTCTTGATGGTGCTTGTATATGAAGGCAGAGTCATGATACATATGAGCAGTGATTCTGAGAGTCTTTCTCTCAGGTCCTCAGACCAATTTCCCTGGTAAAGTGAGAAAAAAGGTGAGAGCAAGGGAGTGTTTGATAATGATACATTGTTTGGTGATCAGTCTTCTGCTTCTGTAATTTTAAAATGCCCATTCTTTATGAATTAATGGTATAAAATAAGAGTTTATTTACTGGTAAGTTTTTACTTGGCAAAATAGTGTAAACATTCTTATGTTAGCCCCTTTGTTCATTGTGTAATCTTTAATTTGTTGTAGTATTTGAAAGTCTGGAAACTGCTAGTCTTTAGCTGCTGCTACTTTTTCTCTTAGTCTGTTTTATTTTCTTTATTGGCTTATATGTTATAATTTCTTTTTAGGTGCTTGCTTTACGGTTTATAGCATGCAAGTCTAACTTCACAATTTACCTTCAAGTGGTATTATTTCATTTTGTGTATAGTACAAAAACCTTACAAAAAGGGTGCCCGGGTGGCCTGGTCGGTTGAGCGTTGGACTCTTGGTTTCAGCTTAGGTCATGATTTCTTGAGTTGGGGGATCCAGCCCCCAGTCAGGCTCCTAGCTCAGCAGGAGCTTGAAAGATTCTCTTTCTCTGTCCTTCCTTCTGCTTGTTCTCTCTCTCTCTCTCTTAAATAAGTAAATCTTAAAAAAAAAAAAAAAAAAAAAGATCAAACCAAAACCATACAACAGTATTCTCCCATTTTTCCTCACAACTGGCCTTTGTACTGCTGTTACATATTTTACTTCCATTTATGTTATAAATCCTGTAATTAACCTTTTAAAGAAAAATAAAAAGTTAATTATCTTAGAAGAGATTTAAACAGTAAGAGAAAGGAATATTTCACAGTTACCCATGTATGTACCTTTTACCATATTTGCCATCTTGACTCTTCGAGATCACAAGTAGGCAGAGAGGCAGGCAGAGAGAGAGGAGGAAGTAGGCTCCCTGCTGAGGGAGCTGAGGGGAGCCCGATGTGGGGCTCGAGTCTAGGACCCTGATACATGACCCGAGCTGAAGGCAGAGGGTTAACCTACTGAGCCACCCAGGCGCCCCTCTTCCTTTTTTTTTTAAATTAAGATTTTATTTATTTGAGACAATGGAAGAGCATGCTCAAGCAGGTGGGGGGAGAGGGAGAAGGAGGCTCTCTTCTGAGAGGGAGCTGAATATGGGGCTCAGTCCTGGGAACCCAGGATTATGACCTCAGCCAAAGGCAGACGCTTAACTGAGCTACCCAAGTGCCCCTTGACTCTTCATTCTTTAGTAGATCCAGATTTCCTTCTGCCTTAAGGGCTGCTTTTAACATTTCTTGTAGTGTAGGTCTGCTGGTCTGCTGGTAAGGAATTCTTCAAACTTCTGAATGTCTGAAAAATCATTATTTTGTCCTTTTTTTATGGTCTTTATTGCTGAGATATTTTTGCTAGGTATAGATTTGCTCCACTGTCTTTTCGGCTGACATTGTTTCTGACAGGATATCTGCAATCACTCCTTTCTTTGCTTCTGCATACTTAAAGTATATTCTTTTGGTGCTTTTATGATTTTATTATGAGTTTTAAATGATTCAATATGATATGTTTCTGTGTAATTTTTATTTTTAATTAATTAACTAATTAATTTGTGTAGTCTTTAAATAAAAATATGCTTAGGATTGTGCGAGTTTCTTGGATCTGTGGCTTTGGAATTTTCATGAAATTTGGAAAAATTTCAGCCATTATTTCTTCAAAAGTACTCTCTAAGCTTGATTTAGTTATTTTTCCTCTCCCTTCTTGAAGGTGTGGAAGATGTTATAATAACTGGTTAATAGCACTGCCTGTTCTATCATCTGTATCATTTCTGGGTCTATTTTTGTAGGTTGAATTTTTCCCTCATTATGGGTAATATATCCTGCTTCTTTGCCTGTATGGTGATTTCTTATTGGAGGCTGGACATTGTGCATTTTACCTTGTTGTGTACTGGTTATTTTTATTTTTGTAATCCTTCAAACTTTCTTTTTTTTCAGGTTTTTTTTTTTTTGTTTGTTTTGTTTGTTTTTGTTTTTTAATTTGAGAGAGAAAGTGAGAGCAGGAGAACTGGGAGGGTCAGAGGGAGAAGCAGACTTTCCACCCAACAGGGAGCCTGACTTGGGACAGGATCCTGGGACTCCAGGATCATGACCTGAGCTGTAAGGCAAGTCGCTCACCTGGCTGAGCCACCCAGCCCCCCTCCTTCAGACATTCTTGAGCTTTGTCCTAGGACACACTTAAGTTACTGAGGAACAGTTTGATTCTTTTGAGGTTTGCTTTAAGCTTTGTTAGGTAGAACAAGACCAACCTTTAATTTAGGCCTAATATCTTCCTCTTTCATTTCCCCCAGTGTTTCATGTATTACAGTTTTCCAATTTTGGGTCACAGGAACATGAACTATTCCTGGCCTTGGATGAGCTGTAGGGATTTTGTCTCCTGCTCATTCTAGGTGTTTTTTTCCTTGGTCTTGCGTAGTTTACTGTTATGCATACCCTGATAAGTATTCACTTGAAGACTGCTACGCAATCTCTTTAGTCTCTTTCTGCACATCTCTCTCCTCTCCATGCACTTTGCAATACTTTGTCCTAAAAATTCTAGTTGTTTTGATCTCCCTGAAGTTTCAAGTCTGGCTTCTCAGCTCAGGGAGACTTCTGGGCTGCTTTGGTTCTATAAGTTTTCTTTGCATCCTATCAGTTTTCTAGGCAGGAAGCATCTTATAAGTTTTCAAGGCAGGAAGTAGTAAGCTGGGACAATCCTAGGGCTCCCCTTATTTTTTTTCCCATTTTTGTGATTATTGTTGTATATTGTTAACACCTTTTACCTTTTGGGGGGTGGTAATTTGGATGTATATATTTTTAGTTTAATTCAGGATTTGGGCTCAACTAAAATTAATCATGGCAATAGGCACATAGTAGATACTAAATATTTGAAAAATTGAGAGGATTTGGTCAGGAGGTTTATTATAAAATCTATAGGAATTGTTCAGGTGTTGCTGTTTCTTATTGAAGGCATTGGAATATCATGTAAATGGTTAGTTTTTTTTGTTGTATATGAGTATTATCTGTTAAGATTTACCAAGGAACAATAAATTTCTTAATCCATGAGCAAATAAATAACTTTTACCATTAGCTAGGTATAGAACATTATTGTCTTAAATATTATAAATCTCAAAAAAGATGGAAAATGAGCAAAATTAGAATAGTTGGTAGACATAGTTTTGGGAACTATCTTTGGAAACCATGGTCTATACATATATTTTGGGTATATGATTAAAGTTTTTTTTTTTGTTTTCTACCACTTTTTACAAAATAAAATTGTCTAAAAAACTAAGTCTAGAAAATGTTTTCTTTTTTGTTGTTGTTGACTCATTTATATCCAGTTTGAGTATGATTGAAGTTAAAGTTCAGTTTTTTTAAAATGATTTTATTGTTAAGTAATCTCTATACCCAATATGGAGCTTGAGCCCACACCCTGAGATCAAGACTGCATGCTCTACCAACTGAGCCTGGTGTCCCAAAAGTTCATTTGTTTTATTTTATTTTTAAAAATTTATTAATTTGAGAGAGAGAGAGAGTGAGCACAAGCTAGGGGAGGGTCAGAGAGAGAGGGAGAAGTAGGCTTCCTTCTGAGGTGGGGAGTCTGATGTGAGGCTTGATCCCAGAACCCTAGGACCATGCATGACCTGAGTCAAAGGCAGGCGCTGACTGAGCCACTCAGGTTCTCCCAGAAGTTCATTTAAATGAAAATGCTCTTAATAATGTTTTGCCTTTTATTTATTATTTTAAGATTTTATTTATTTATTTGACAGACAGAGATCACAAGTAGGCAGAGAGGCAGGCAGAGAGGAGGAAGCAGGCTCCCTGCGGAGCAGAGAGCCCGATGTGGTGCTCCATCCCAGGACCCTGGGATCATGACCTGAGCCGAAGGCAGAGGCTTTAACTCACTGAGCCACCCAGGTGCCTCAATGTTTTGCCTTTTAGATAGGCTCTTATTTCTAAGTTTCTAAAATGGTCAATTTGTAAAAGAATGCGAAGTTTTTCAATAAAGCAGTTTTTGATGTTCTTGGTGTCAGATGAATCTATGTCAAAGACCTAAAATTTGGGGATTCTTTAGGAGTAGAAATTATAAGTTGTTTCTTAAACATCATTTAAGTATCACATTAGTGATCTTTTCCAGATTAGTAATTTCCCCTATTTTTGGGCTATCGTTTACTTAATATTTTTCTTGATTCTGAACACTTTTATTTATTCTGTTTATTTTTTTAAAAAGATTTTATTTATTTATTTGACAGACAGTTCACAAGTAGGCAGAAAGGGGGATCTAGGCTCTCCACTGAGCAGAGATTTTATTTATTTATTTGACAGACAGAGACCACCAGTAGGCAGAGAGGCAGGCAGAGAGGGGGAAGCAGGCTCCCTTCTGAGCAGGGAGCCCAATGCTGGGCTGATCCCAGGACCCTGAGATCATGACCTGAGCTGAAGGCAGAAACTTAACCCACTGAGCCACCCAAGTGCCCCAATTCTCTTCACTTTTCAAAATCACGAAGGTTGGGTCTCTGTCTGTTGTGGTCTCTGTCTGTCAAATAAATAAATAAAATATTTAAAAAAAAATCATGAAGGCATTTCTTTAAAGAAACAAATGGAAAAACATTTTCATTTTGATAGAGGATAACCATAAAAATGAAAATTGAATACAAAATGGTGGTAATAAATTTTACGTATATTCTATTGCCATTGGAAAGCTCTGCCTGTTCTCTGGGTTAAGAGAGTTTAGCAAATGTTACAGAAGTGTTACAGACCTATCAATGCCAAAGTGAGTCTTGTCCTTGATACGGTCTGTAATGAAAGAATTGAAACAGGTCTAGCTTTCTCAGTGATTCAGTGCTACTTAGTGTCCTATCTCAATTTTTTGAAGCATAGTGTAAGAAGGTATTCTTATATAAAAAAAGAAAACACTTGTATTTACTCCTAAACAGGCAAAAGGAAAGGGAGAAGGAGTAGGATCTGGAGATACAGGAATGTGTGGCTTACTCAGTCCATAGCATGTGCAGTGCTTGATCTCAGGCTCCTGAATTCAAGCCCCACACTGAAAAGAATGAGATACTGTATTGCCTTCAGAGAGGAAAAGTTTAAATGGAATTTAGAAACGGGTCTGATTTTATTTGAGATTTGCTGTTCAGTATCAGCTTTCTAGTCATTGATTTGCCTTTTTTATTAGTTTCATATGTCCATTAATTTTTGTTTAGCGCTCAGAATAATCTAGTTATTTGTAATATATATGCATGTTTTTTGAATCCACTAGAGGATAGTAGACAATGAGAAGATTAATGCAGAAAAGTCATCAAAACAGAAAGTGGATCTCCAGTCTTTGCCAACTCGTGCCTACCTGGATCAGACAGTTGTGCCTATTTTATTACAGGGACTTGCTGTGCTTGCGAAAGAAAGGTAAGATGATACTGTCTGCAAATGGAGTTACCAGAGAAAGCTAAATAAAGACTTCCCCAATTGAAATATCATTAGTTTAAAAAAAAGAGAAAAAAAGGAATATCATTAGTAGTGTTATTTTTAAAATAGAAGAAATTTATGGATGTTAGAATTAAAAATAAGTCAGCCATAATCTCATCAGTTCAGACACTTTTGATTTATCTCTACTAGTTTTGGATCATATGTCTGTTTGTAAAGCTTTAGAATCATGGTATACATGTAATTATATGTGTTTTTACTTAATATTATAACTTAAAACTTTTTCCTTATCTCTGCATAGCCTTTGTGATATTGTAACAACACTGCAATTAACTTAGTCATTTTCTCATTGTAGAACACGTAGGTCCAATTTTCTTTGTTAATGTAAATTAGCAAGCACTTTATATGTTTTAATGCTTCTTTTGCCTTTATTTAATTTTTCTTTTAAGATTTTATTTCTTTGAGAGCATGCTCAAGAGAGCAAGAGGTGGGGGGAGGGACAGAAGTAGAGGGAGAAACAGGCTCCCCACTGAGTAGGACCCTGGGATTATGACCTGAACTGAAGGCAGACACATAACTGAGCCACCCAGGCATCCCTGTTTAATTACTTCTTTCTTTCTTTCTTTCTTTTTTTTTAATTTAAGATTTTATTTATTTGACAGAGACACAGTGAGAGAGGGAATACAAGCAGGGGGAGTAGGAGAGGAAGAGCAGGCTTCCTGTCCCGCCCCCCTCCCCTACCAGTAGGGAGCCTGATGTGGGGCTCTGACCCAAGTGGGAGGGGAAGTTAGATGCTTAATGACTGAGCCGCCCAGGCGCTCCTAATTACTTTCTTATGATAAATTTACAAGAGTTGATTTGCTAGTTTGAGGAACATGATTATTAAGTGTTTGACACATAAAATCACTTTTCTCTTCAAAAGTTTGTCCTCAAATTTCTTCCACTATCATAACCTCAGCAGCATGAGTGTTATTATAAACTTGTCTTGCCAAGCTATTTTGATTTATATTTCTTTGTTAGCAGCATCACAAGTTTTTTTCTGTACATGTTTTTTCCTTGTAATCCTACCTTAGTTCTTTTTGTATAAGCAAATCCAGTAAGAAAAATGTTTTCGTAAGTTGGTTATGTGTATAAAATAGGATTTGTTTATGGGGCGCCTGGGTGGCTCAGTGGGTTAAGTCACTGCCTTCGGCTCAGGTCATGATCTCAGGGTCCTGGGATCGAGCCCCGCGTTTGGGCTCTCTGCTCCGCAGGGAGCCTGCTTCCCTCTCTCTCTGCCTACTTCTCTGCCTACTTGTGATCTCTGTCTGTCAAATAAATAAATAAAATCTTTAAAAAAAAAATAGGATTTGTTTATGACTGCAGGATATGTCTTGGCTCTAATACTGTTAATTAAAATAGGGTTTCTTTTATATATATTTTTATTCTTAATCTACAGAAGGTTGATATAGGGGGATTATAAATACTGCTTTAAATGCTAGAAGGAAAAATTTGAAGTTTTTAAGTAACATGCTATTGGTAAATACACTTTTTAAGTTAGGAATTCTGGCAAAATTATTCGTGAAATTAATTATAAATGTGTGAAAAATTGTTTAGTCTAGGTGGTTCAAAAGATTGTTTAAAATCCAAAGGAATATTTTGAGATCATTGTAAATTAATCCTAAATACGCCTTTTCATAGTAGGATTTTAAATAGCTGATTTCCCCAACTTTTTGTCTTTTGACTTGTTTTCTTAGCAAGAATACTTTAAGGAAAAGTAATAATATGAAATATATTTTTTGTTAACATTTTTTCCTAGTTTTATTGAGAAATAATTAATATATATCACTGTATAAGCCTAAGGCATATAGAGTAGTGGTTTGATTTACATATATTATGAAATGATTACACAGTGGGTTTAGTTAACATCCACCATCTCAGATAGATGCAATAAAAAGAAAAAAAAAAAAGAAATTCTTGTGATGAGAACTGTTAGGTACTCCCCTTAACAACTTCGCTCTCTATCCCACAGCAGTGTTAGCTGTGCTCATTGTGTCGTACATCATAGCCCTGATGTTTATTCATCTTGTAACTGGAAGTGTGTACCTTTGAGCACCTTCCTCCAATTCCTCATTTTCCCACCACTTAATTTCTTTTAAAGATTTTATTTATTTATTTGACAGAGCACAAGTAAGCAGAGCAGTAGGCAGAGGGTGAGAGAGAAGCAGACGTCTGTGGACCAGAGACCAGGACCCTGGAATCATGACTTGAGCCAAAGGCAGATGCTTAACTGCTTAACTGAGTCACCCAGATGCCCTTACCACTTCTTTTTTTTTTTTTTTTTAAAGATTTTATTTATTTATTTGACAGAGAGAAATCACAAGTAGATGGAGAGGCAGGCAGAGAGAGAGAGAGGGAAGCAGGCTCCCTGCTGAGCAGAGAGCCCGATGCGGGACTCGATCCCAGGACTCTGAGATCATGACCTGAGCCGAAGGCAGCGGCTTAACCCACTGAGCCACCCAGGCGCCCCGCCCTTACCACTTCTTAATTTTAAAATAGGTTTAACTTCTTAGTTGTACTCTGTGGTAGCAGTATTAGAACTATTATTGATTTAAGTATTTGAAGTAAAATAGAGGTGACTTTGTTTCTTTTTAAAAAAGATTTTATTGGGGTTCCTGGGTGGCTCAGTGGGTTAAGCCTCTGCCTTCACTCAGGTCATGATCTCAGGGTCCTGGGATCAAGCCCCACGTCAGGCTCTCTGCTCAGCAGGGAGCTTGCTTCCCCCTCTCTCTCTATGCCTGTCTCTCTGCCTATCTATGATCTCTATCTGTCAAATAAATAAAATATAAAAAAAGAAAAGATTTTATTTACTTGTCAGAGAGAGAGGGCACAAGGAGGGGGAGTGGCAGACAGAGGGAGAAGCAGGCTCCCTGCTGAGCAAGGAGCCCGATATGGGGCTTGATCCCAGGACCCCAGGATCATGACCTGGACTGAAACCAACTGAGCCACCCAGGCATCCCGAGAGGTGCCTTTTTAAAAAGAAACACACCAGTACTTTTTTGTCCAAATGAAGATTGAATCCTTTGATTAGTTTTTGGGGGTTCATCCACTTGTCTCAGTGATGCTATAGCCATTTTCCTATATTGTTTTTGTACTCTTATTGAAAGGTAATACCTGCAGGAAAAATTGTGCGTATCATAGGTGTACAGTTTGATGAGTTTTCAGAATCCAAATGTAGCCACATAACTTGGACTTAGATCAAGAAACTGTATACTGTCAGGATCCCAGAATTCTCCCTCGTGACCCCTTTAAGTCATTATCCCCCCTGCATAATTGTCATCCCATTGCCAAAAATTACATTTTTGAAACTCGTGTTTTAGAATTGTGTTAAAACCAGATTTAAACCATAACAAAACTTTCAGTTTCTTTTCACTATGTTGTTGACTGATTTACTTGCATATTTCATTCACCATATTTACCACAAATGGCCTTTGAAAGTAAAATGAAAATTAAGCTGAAAAAGATGTGTTTTTGTTATGGAACAGTACATTTAAATTAATATGCTTAGAATATAAATTTCTAAACTTTGGATTTCTTTTCCCTTACAGACCACCAAATCCCATTGAATTTCTAGCATCCTATCTTTTAAAAAACAAGGCACAGTTTGAAGATCGAAACTGACTTACTGGGAAGAACAGAAAATTTTGATTTCTACTGTAGATTTACATGATTAAGAGGCAGCTTTAATTGCCATGATTTTTCCCCCTTTTTGGAAGTATAAGAACCGTCAGGACAAGAGAACTTATTTCCGGAATTGCAGAAGAAAACATATATTCCTTATTTTGATTTAATCACCATACTTATTTAATGAGTATATTCTGTGCAATTTTTTCTCAGATTGTCTTTAACTTTGTTTTTAAATGACCTTCAAAATAAACTGTTAAAACGTCACTATTTGAAAGTAGTTTTTGTTTTATATGAGAAATATTTTATATGTTTCAGTTATTTTCATGAATTGCTTCTTTCTTGGGTCTTAGAATGCTGCACAGTTTTACAGCATGAATGTACACCAGAGTCAAGTTCAACCTAAAGAAAAGCTCAGCCAGTTTTTCTCAACGTTATCCTTGGACCTCTTGGAGGGTGGGATCTAAGCATCTTCAGTTTTTAACATCACAGGTGACCCTAATGCACAGTGACGTTGGAGTATTGCGGAGGTTGTGGAGGTTGTGCAATATCCTTCATTGCTATAAACCTTTGTGGTAGTAATATAGTAATAGCTGTTTTTTATTACAATTCTGTGTATCAGGCATAAGTACTATTTTACTTAAATTATCTTTAATATAGCAACTCTACAAAGCAGATATTGTTATTCCCATTTTGCAGATGAGGAAACATTTGGAGAGATTAAGTGACTTGCTCAAGACCACACTGCTGGTAAGTGCTTGAATGGCATTCAAACCCAGTTCTGCCAGTGTGTTGCTGCTAGAGAGCCATGTGAGGAGTACTTGTGTGAGTTCACATCATTGCTGCTTTTGGCAATAAAAAACACCAGCCAGTCCTCTTTTAGGGGTCTGCTTACTTTGTCCTGTATGAAAAAACTAAGATAATTCATTAGCTCTGGAAAAAGAAAACTGAAGAAAGCCAGGCAGGAAGAATATTAAGGGAAGTAGTTCTCAGCGGGGAATGACTTTGCCTTTTCACTCCAGAGCACATTTGGCTGTGTCTAGAAACATTTTGGTTGTCACTGCTCAAGTAAGGTGGAGTTCTACTGGCATCTAGTGGGTAATGGCCAGGAATGCTGCTAAATATTTCACAATACCCAGGCCAGCCTGCACGCCCCTCCATCCACAAGAATTTATCCAGTTCAAAATATCAATTCATGCAAAGGTTGAGATAGCCTGCCTTGGGAGCACCTGGCTGGCTCAGTTGGTAGCAGGCAACTCTTGATCTCAGGATCATGAGTTCAAGGCCCACACTGGGCATAGAGTTTTCTTAAAGAAAAGAAAAAAAACCTGCTTTGGAAGCACATTAAAGATGTGTGTCCAAGCTAAACATGTGAAAACAAAGTTGAGGTACGAGCTATGCTAATGAGGTATGTCTTAAGTTTAATACTGGAAAAGCTTATTTCAGTAGGAGTGACACTTGGGGCAAGGTGACATGGTTTTGATTTAAACTTGCAGATGTGTATAATTTGCATAGGAAAAATGTGCGAAGATTGGGATCTCTTGCTTATGTAGTAGTTTCTGCAAATACTAATTCTATCTGATACATTTTGGCTATTTGGCTAACTTCCTACATTAATCTGCCCAAGTCTTTTTTGTGGTATTTTAACATTTGATTAAGTACTAATTGGGTAATTTTTTATTAAAGCATCAATAATTTTACCATCTTACAGCAGTTCTTCATCTATGATTTACATCAGAGCCACTTGGGATCTTCTCAAATATATTTCATATATAAATAGCCCTGGAGAACCTGATTAAATTGTGATAGAGCCTGGCTTCTGAATTTGACAAAAACTCTTCAAGGCATTCTGATAGAACCTCTGGTGAAGACCATTTAGAAGTAATGCAGTACCCTGCCTAGTGCTACATTACTTCTAGTGTTATATTATCTTTGAGTTGGGGCTTAAATTACCCAATCTTGAAATTGATACTTTTTAAAGTAACAGCTGAGAATAGACATATCTTTTGCTGGAAGTGCACATGCTACTTAACCAAGCCCTTATCATGTGCCAGGCACCATGCTAAATACATGAATTGTAAATCTGCCAAACCCTGTGAGGTAGGTTTAATTTTAATACCTCATTTTTAGATAAGAAAAATGAGATTTAGTTAACTTGCTCAAGTTATAGGGGAAATAAGTTTGGGGCAGGGATTCAAACCCAGTTTAATGCTACTTTCCCTTAATCCTATATTACCCTCTGCTCTAATGCTCTCAGGTGTGCTTAGAATTTTTCTTTTGGGGGAAAATCCGTATCCTCTTGCTTGTGTATAGTAGAAACCCTTATATCTAGTTGGTAAATGAAAAAGTGAGTCATGGTAGGAAATCATAAATGACATTGAACAGTTTCTTTTTTAAACTTAAACATAATAATCTATATTAACTTGTTAATATTTCTTTTCCAATCTTTTCTCTGTGATTGGGTTCTCTGATGGGAATTCTGTATCATTTTTCTTCCTCAAACCACTCCTGTAGTGTATGGTCTGCACATTTAGTATCAGGGTTTTTGAGAGTAGAGTATGCTTTTAGACATTTGAGCAGTAATTTATAGAATCTTAAGCTTTTATTTATTTATTTATTTTTAAAGATTTTATTTATTTATTTGATAGAGATCACAAGTAGGCAGAGAGGCAGGCAAAGAGAGAGAGAGAGAGAGGAGGAAGCAGGCTCTCCGCCGAGTAGAGAGCCCGATGCGGGGCTTGATCCCAGGACCCTGAGATCATGACCTCAGCCAAAGGCAGAGGCTTAACCCACTGAGCCACCCAGGCGCCCCTTAAGCTTTTTTTCTTGTTTTTTTTCTCCAGCCTTCAGTCTTCTTACCTGCTTCTGATTTGACAGTTTTTAACTTAATCTTTCTAAAGCATTCCACCTAATTTTTTTTTTTTTAAGATTATATTTATTCATTTGACAGACAGAGATCACAAGTGGGCAGAGGGGCAGGCAGAGAGAGCGAGAGGAGGAAGCAGGATCCCTGCTGAGCAGAGAGCCCGATGCAGGGCTCGATCCCAGGACTCTGGGATCATGACCTGAGCCGAAGGCAGAGGCTTAACCCACTGAGCCACTCAGGTGCCCCTCCACCTAATTTTTGTACACCTTTTGCATTGTGTGTTTTTATTTCATTGGTTTATGTAATATTTAATTAAATTATGTAATGGTAGTACCTAGTGCAACTGGCATAAGTTAGCTGGAGAACACTATTGAACTGTGTTAGTTATGCACACAAACCTGGGGAGGAGCCTGCAATCATGTGAGAATTTCCTAAAAAGTGTAGTCTATAAGCTTTAAGAGTTCAACCTTATTTTACCATGGGAATGGAGAACATCACTTACTCCTGTAAGCTGATGAAATAGGAACGAGTCAAGCAAGTTTCTCTATACTTTGATGATGTATTTTACATGTAGCTGGCAATTGTATTATAGAAAACATTTCTACCCTTTGAACGCTTAATGGATAAGTTATTGTTTAGTAAACAAATACAGAAATAGAGTAGAAAAACCTGTATGTTATGAGTGGATTTTTTTTTGTGACAGAGATGACAAGTAGGCAGAGAGGCAGGCAGAGAGAGAGGGAAACAGGCTCCCTGCTGAGCAGAGAGCCTGATGGGATGCAGGGCTCCATGAGGGGCTCAATCCCAGGACCCTGAGATGAGGACCTGAGTGGAAGGCAGAGGCTTAACCCACTGAACACCCAGGTGCCCCAGGTGCCCCTATAGAGTGAATTCTTGAATTACATTGGTAGGTAGGTCAGTGGGAGGACCAGTAGAGCAAGTCAGGCATAGATTCATAGGGGGAAATGGAGACCTTGAACTGAAAAAAAGAAAAATGGTTTGGATAGAATGACAGCATTGTTTACTTAATTCTGATGATCCTATGGAAAGAATATTGAACCTTTGCTTAAATTTCATTTAGGAGAAGGTATAGTGGGATTTTGAGATTGATAACTTCCTGTTAGAAACATGATAGAATGGCTGTAGGGGTAGTGTAAAATATTATAGCCAGGTATTTTTCTGGACTGGATTCCAAAAAGGCATTAACAAATTGCGAGGCCTGATACATATATCACACTGTAGAAATAAGGGACCAAGTCGAAAGCTGCAAATGGCTATCACTGAGAATCTATTTATTTAAAAATCTCTACATTTAAATTGGACTTCTGGGATATGAAATGAGTGTTTTCCATTATGTGGATCTCCATTAATTTAGGGGAGCTAAGTGAATAGTTTCAACATATTTCTTTCAAGAGTCTATCCTTGAATAAGGTAGCTAAAAAAGATGGACAGAAGTAATAATGATGGGATATATTGAAAGCATTCTAGGTCTTTTAACCTTTCACTTTTCTTGGTATTTTGGTCTTTGCTGAGTTTGACCAGTAAAAAAAAAAAAGTAGGAAAGTAATATAATAGTGGAAAATGGGTCACCAGATATAAAGGGGCCAGGCAGTAATGAATATGTATTTTCTTTAAAAAAAAAAAAAAATTCTTATCAGCTTTAAAAATAAAACCCTTAGAATCTTTTAACTATTATTTCATTTCTGGAAATTTGAAATAATATTAACAATAAATATGAAAAAAGTTTTACAAAATTTATTAAAAAATTGGGAGTGAACAGACTTTTATCTTAATAAGAATCACTAAATATGTACTTTGTAAAGTACATAATACAAAAAATATGTATTTTGTAAATATGTACAATATATACATTGTCAGGTACATAGTTAAATGTTTGATGAATATTACTTAATAAGCTTAGCTTCTGATGGAAGGGCAAACAATGTTAGATTGGAGTACTATTTTTTTTTTTTTAAGATTTTATTTATTTGAGAGAGAGCGAGAAAGAGAGCACAAGCAGGAGAGGCAGGGGCAGGGGCAGAGGGAGAGGGAGAAGCAGACTCCCCACTGAGCGGGGAGCTTGACGTGGCTCTATCCCAGTACCCTGAGATTTTGACCTGAGCCGAAGTCAGACGCTTAACCATCTAAGCCACCCAGGCACTCCTAGGGTTTTTTTTTTTTTTTTTTTAATTGAAGTGTAGTTGACACACAATGTTACATTAGTTTTAGGTTTATAACATAGTGATTCAATAGCTTTGTAAGTTATGCTGTGCTCACAAGTGTAGCTACCATCTGTTACCATACAATGCTATTACAATACCATCGACTGTATTCCCTATACTGTGCCTCTCATCCTTTGTGCCTTACTCATTCCATAACTGGAAGATGCACCTCCCACCCCTTCCCAACTCCCCTCGGGCAACATCCAGTTTGTTCTGTGTCTGTGTTTATGGGTCTGTTTCTGCTTTTTTGTTTATTCATTCGTTTTGTTTTTTTAAGTTCTACATGTAAGAGAAATCATAATAGTGTTTGTCTTTCTTAGAGTACCAGTTTTAATTGAAATCAAAATAGCATCTTTATGCTAAACTTGTCTCTCAGCCTTGATTTTTTTCAAAACTCTGTGGTTTTATTCTAGAATATCTTTTGGGTATGGGCTTTTAGTATTTAGTGGACTCCTCAAGCTGTCCGCCATGGATAAGTAAATTATAAAAATGTTCAATTTACTATTGCCATTTAGATTCCAGAAATCAAGCCTAAAGATGTTTTGTGTGTGTGTCTGTCTGTTTAGGTACTATATGTGGCACGAAATTCCAGAGATACCCAAAATTTTAAATCTTTTATCCATCCTTGCACCTAAGCCACCTAAACAAGTACTGTTACCAATTTATTGTGTTTCCTCCTAGAAGTATTCTGTGTATATGCAAGTGTATGGGAATATATTTTTAAAGTATTTATTTTTACACAAATGGTAGCATATTTTATACATTGCTCTGCAATTTGCCTTTTCCTTTTTTTTTTAAGCTCTCTATACCAGTATACAGCACCACCTTATTCTTTCTAATGGGTGGATATGTAACTAAGTCTCATATTGATGGATATTGTGGTTGTGCTAGTTGTTTGCTAATACAGACTGATGCAGTGAATATAGGACATGCTTTTTTAGAACATATGTTGGGTTCTAGGACTAGTGGCGCCTTATGAAAGTCTGCTTTATAAGGACTCTCTTATTGAGGAATTCCATCTTACCTTTTGCTATGACTGTTAATGGAGTGTCAAACCCGAATCCCTGGTGGATATAATGGAAATTGTTAATAATATGGGAATTGTACATATTGCCAAACAGGTTGACTAGTAAGAATAATCCTTTGGGGAAAGAAGCCTCTAACAGAACATTTTCATAGGGAGGAAGCTTAAATTTAAATTAGGTTACTAGTTTGGAATGAGTCCTAGGATTGTTGCTAGGAGCAGAGGATAATGATAAGAAACAAAGATCAGCTTATAAATTGTTTTCAGAATATTTTCACTTTAAGTAAAGTGAATTAAAATGATTTAAGTAAAATGATTCTCACAGGAAGCCTGTGAGTCAGATATTGCTGTTTGCATTTGACAGATGAGAAGACTGAGGCTTGAAAAGGTTATATTACTAGATGCCCATGATCACAGCTGGTGAGGAACAGAGTCATGACTCAAATCTGATTTTCTAGTTTGACCAGCCTGAAATATGAAGCTGAAATATGAAATATGAAGTTCATTGTATCCAGTGACCCTTCCACTCCTTGTTTTGGGTCATAGAAACAGAATCAGGAATCATTAACTTCAAGAGCTATCACTGCTTATCAATGCCATGTCAACCATATCGACCATTTTCCTTTTCTTGAAATTTATGATGAAAGTTTACTAGTTTACCATGCCATCATTTACCACTGATTTTTGGTGCTCCGGGAAAAGTATGGTGGAATTAGAGTTGCAACCCGCCTTTTTGTTATCTTTAAATCGGCTATTTGGCACATTCTTTTTGTCTTTTTCTGCATTACATGTTGCTATTTTGGCAGGTTAGTGGCAAAGTGAGAGGGTTAAAAAATCAGTAAAGAAATACATAACGGTGGATATTTAATCTAATAACTGTAGAAAAGGTGCGAAAGTCAGAAATGTTCCAGTAATTGATGAAGCTTTTATGCCTGGGACCTCACACAAGATCCTTGGGGCTTAAAGTTGAAAAAGTGGGAGGAGGGTTGGGAACAGGACAGTAAATTAAAAATAAATATATTATGGCGCTAGGGAAACTTGAATATCAGGCAGCCCGATATTTGCTTTGAACTCTACCAATGAACTGTTTAGTATGAAATGCAGATATAACAATTTTATGGTTTTAACCCAAATCTTTCATTAAAGACATGCAAATTTCGTTTATTTTCTTCCCAATTTTGGAATGATCTACTTCATAACGCTTCCTCCGAGGTCCAAGATACCCCACTTTCCTGTGATTCTTCTGTAATTTTAAAGTAATTCTTTATTCCTGACACTTATGTGAAATAGTGGGATTTATAAGAGAAGGAAGGGCTGGAAATAATGTTTGTTGTATGCATACTGTGTCAGGCTCTACATTTATTAACTCTTGTAATCCTAGGGACAGCTCTCGAATATATTATCCCCTCTTCATAGATGAGAATAACAGGGTAGCTATATCACGCTTGAATCTAATTAGGGAGTTAAGGCATGCACCTACATCCGTATAAAATGAAACAAGATAAATGTTTACAGTGTCAAAGCCAAGATTAGGTGGTAAGGGTGGCCCCGTGAAGCAAAAACTAGCATTTGCAGAGACCACAGGCACACTACCATGTGCCTGCTTCTACAAATGAACTTCCCAGCGTGGCCACAGGCTTGCATCCCTGGGACTGAGACCTTGGGGGTGTGAATCCACTGAAGATTCGTGTGTATGAGGAGGTCGGGGGGAGGAGGAGACGGACTTTCCTCTTGGAAAGCCGCAACGGCGAGCCCTCGGTGCTCTTCATTTAAGGAAGTTGGCTGGGGGAGGGGGCTTGCCCTGCGGCTGCGTCCTGCCTCCCGCCCCCCCCCCCCCCCCCCCCCCCCCCCCCCCCCCCCCCCCCCCCCCCCCCCCCAGCCGCTGCTGCCGCTAAACCCCGGAGAGCGGAGCGCGCACGTTGAGATTCCTCGGCGGGCCTGGCCGCGGCTGCTGGGCATGCTCAGTGGGCAGGACCCGTTAGAGTGGCGAGTAAGGAAGCGTTGGCTCTTCTCTGGGTCTGCCTTCCCCGGTTCAGGCCCCGGCCCTGGGCTTTTGTGTGCGCGGAGCTGCAGCCGCCGCCGCCTCCTCGCGGGGCCGCCCGACCCCAGATGCCGTCTGGCCTGTCCGGTTTCCGCCGTTAACCTCGCCGCGCGGCTGGAGGAGGAGCGGGGCGGGGCGGGGCCCGCGGGCCGGCGGCCGGGCGGGCAGGAGGGCCCTGCCGGGGGTGGGGGTGGGTGCGGGGAGTCCCGCGGGGGGTGGGGGGAGGGGGCGGGCGCGGAGTCACGGGGGTGGGGTCACCGGCGGTGGCTCGGGGAGGCCAGCTGGGAGGGGAGGGGGCCGTGGGGGCGGCTCGGCAGAACCAGCCGCGGCTGGGGAGCAGCGGCGAGTCCGGGGGCCGGGGCCGGGGCTTTCCGGGCTTCGGTGAAGCCGCCGCGGGCCCCATCTTCCGGCGGTCGCCGGAGTTTGTGGTGATTGTTGCTGCCGCCGCCACCGCCCCGGCTGCCATCTCCTCCTCCTGGGCCGCCGCCTCCTCCTCCTCTTCCTCCTCCTCCTGGGCCGGGCTGATCCCCTCCCCGCTGCCGCCTCCTCCTGGGCTGGGCCCGTGGTGTCTCGTCCCCTCGCGGAGCCGCTCCTGCCGCCGCCGCCGCCGCCTCCTCATTCATCCTCGTGCACCATAGGCGGCACAGGCACCAAGATGTCCAACCGAGTGGTCTGCCGGGAAGCCAGTCACGCCGGGAGCTGGTACACAGCCTCAGGTAGGGCCCCAGGCCGGCCGGCCCGTCAGCCCGCCGCCGCCGCCTGGCCCGGCGCCCGGCCGCCCGAGGTCGGCGGCCCGGCCCCGCGCGGCGGCGGGAGGACCGCGTGGGGAGGGAGCGGCCCGGAGGCCGGCCTGGCCGCCTCCCCCACCCGGGTGGCATCCCGCCGGGCAGCCCGGGGCCGGACGCCCTCTCGCTCGCCCCGGAGTTGGGCGAGAGGGAGAGTCGCCGCCTTGGCAGCCCGCGCCCTCCCTCGGGACCGGGCTCGAGGCAAGAAGGTGCTCCTGGAGCTCCCGGACCCGAGCCGACTTGTCGCCTCCTGGGGCTCCGGGGAAGCGGGCGGCCGAGCGCTGCCACCCCCGGGAGGACGGTTCGCCCGGGCGCCCGAGCCCGGCTTCCCCCACCCGGAGCCGAGGGAGGGACGCGCGTTCCTGAGCTCGCGGTTGCTCCCCGCCGGCGGTGCGAGAGGCGCCCGCGACCCGGGCGGTTCTCTGGGTCTGGCCGTGGGCGCCGCGGGCTCCGCTCACCCGTCTCCTGCGAGAAGTCTTGTCCCTCTTCCGCCGGCGGCTCGGAGACGGGCAGCGTGCCCCTCACCTTTCAGGTGCTCGGCTGTCTGGGAAGGAGTGCCGGGTAGTACTTTTTCACGCTGCCAGACGAGAGACGAGGTCTCCGCCTGCGAGGTCTGGCAGAGGAGGCCCTTTTCTGGGCTGTGCCGCTCCTGTGTGTTGGGGGTAGGGTGGAAGTATTGCCAAGCAGTGGCTTGGGGTGGCCTCCCAGCTCTTTTGTCAGTGTTTTCATTGTTACTGTCATTCGCGGAAAGGGGCAGCTGGAGATGGCATCAGCACTTTGCTCAGCAGCCTCGCCAGTCTCCAGTCGCTCACCACCGAGCAGGTGCTGGAACTACCTAGCGAAATTAGATTAGGGTCTGCGCGAATTCAGCCTTCTGTCGACAGTGTCTGCAAACATTTTAGACGTCTTTATGTAAGAAAGCCTAGGGACTTTCCCTTTAACGAACGTCTTGTTAGGACGACTGTTTCCTGGGATTACTTTCAGGAGTCACATTTCTGGTAAGTTAACAAAGAAAGTTCCACTGTGATTCCTAATAGTGTTCAGTCATTTGCTGTTGGCTTGTCAATAACTAGAGCTAACTTTACTGTGGATCGCATCATGTTTCCTTTTGCACATAGTTGGGCTGGGCAGTGACAGGGCTTGTGAAACAACAAAGATTTGGAAGAAAATTCATTTCTCTGAAGTTGCTAAACGTACTCCCATATACATGCACTTTACTGACTCACTGAAGATTTGCTGTGTTAAGTAGACACAAAAGAATCCTAATGATCGGATTTGCAAGCCTAACAGGTAGCTGTATTTTTGTACTAAGCAAGTGACATTTGGCTTCCCTTCATGATCCTAAAGTACTTCATAAACGTTTAATCAATTCCCACAGTCTGA
This sequence comes from Mustela nigripes, assembly GCF_022355385.1. Lineage (NCBI taxonomy): Eukaryota > Metazoa > Chordata > Mammalia > Carnivora > Mustelidae > Mustela > Mustela nigripes. The sequence continues at coordinate 25,830,789 of NC_081563.1, read as the reverse complement.
GAATGTCAGTTAAGCTTTTCTTGTTCTGCATATGGGGATGTGCCCAAGACTCGGTACTAGCCAGTGGCAGAACAGAAATTGAGAAATAGAAGAGTCCCTGGCTCCTGGGCTTGTCCTCCATTAAGTGCATTATTAATACTCAATTTATCAATGCATAATTGTCTTTTCTGGGTTACAAGTCAGTAAGCTGCTTTCTTCAATGTGTTTTCAAGTCTCAGTTTTCACTTTCATGGCCAACTTTTGATTTATTTCTTTTGGTTTTCTTTTCTATATCTTTCTATAAGTGTTTTATACTTTTTAATGTAGTTTGCCTTGAAATTTGGGCAAATGATTCTTGAGGAATTTTTATAGATTCTTGAATATTTTTGGGGTAGTAAAATAAAGTATGGCTCACACTTTGGACTTGAAAAGACTTCTTCAGTAATCTCAGTTATAAGAAGAATCCTTTAATCCAGCTCAGAACATTCTCTGATCATAGCTATTTATCAGTAGTGAATGAAAATGAACTATTTTCTTACTTTTTTTTTTACGGTGTTATATTAGTTTTAGCTATAAAATATAGTGATTCAACAATTCCCAAAATGGACTATTTTCTTAAAAATTTGAAATGTAATCTTCTTTCCCTAAATACTCAGTGAAATCAATAATGCCATTTTGATAATTTGAATTGTCCTAGAGAAACTTATTGTTAAAAAATTCAAAGCATGTGTGGCATGTGTGTGTGTGTGTGTGTGTCTATGTGTGATTTTAAACTTAAGTAGTAATAAAGGGTGAATTTAAAGCAATGTAGTTGTTAAAGCGTATTTTATGTTTTAAAAAAATATATCTTATTTTATATTTTAAAAATAATAATAAATAATAAAAAATAAATGAAGTAAAAATAGTTAAGTAAACTTGGACTTCGTCTAGTAACTTACTTAATAGTATCGCAGTGTGCCTATGTTGGTAACATTGACCAATGGAAAACTTTTAGTCCTGTTATTATTGTTTCCCTAGTCAACTTGCTCTGAAAACTTGAGTAATAGGAGAGACAGATGTGATTGTGGATTGTCATTCTATCCTTCCTACAGCATTCAGATAATGTCCACAGAATTAAAGTATTCACTTACTGTTATAAGTAAGGGTGAAATCACATTTGCTTCAGTTACATAGCTAGCTCAGAGGAAAAAAAAAAGAGTGTGTGTGTGTGTTTAAGTATATGTTTTGTATATATACACGTATATGCTTTCATTTTTATTTATCTCTTGTTATATGCTAGCCCTTTGATAAAAGTATAAATTGTTCTTTGTTCTCAAAGAATTTACAGTTTATTTGAAGTAAGTCATAAGATAGCAAATAAACTTTGGATCCATTGAGGTAGTGCTTTTAGGAGTTCTGAGGATTATGGAATCACTTCAAAGTAGGATTTGAATTGTGGTTTGAAGGAATGGTGTTTAGTTCGGTTAGAGAGGAGAAAAGAACATTGGGGAAAACCACAAAATACAGAGGCAAATAATGTAAGGAGGTCAATTTAATAAGAATGTAAGATTCGTACTGGAGTATATAGTTCTTGAGCCTGGAGGAGTAGGTTGGTGCTAGAGTATGGATGCCTGTGAGTGCTGTGCAGCATAGTGGTTTGACTTGCTCAGCAGGCAGTCAGGACCAAGGGAGAAGTTTCTGAGTAGGGAACTAATTAATCTTCTGGGAAGGTTAATCCTCACTTCTTTACCCGTGTATAGCAGGGATCAGCAAACTATGCCCGCAGCCCAAATCTAACCTACAGCCTTTATCTTGGTCAAGTCTACTAGCTAAGAACAGTTTGTAATTTTCAAAGGGTTTAAAAACAAACATAAACCAAGAAGTAGAAACTGCCTGTGGCCCATAAAGCCTAAAATATTTATTATTTGGCTCTTTAGAGAAAAATATGCCAACCTGTAGTGTAGATTAGGGGTTTTCAAAGTGCCATCTCTAGACCAGCAGCATAATGTGTCTAAACTCTGTATTTTCTCTATATTTTGTATAGCTTTTATTTTATTTTAGGCTCTTACTATCTTCTGTCAAGACAGTTATAACTGCCTCTTAACCAGCCTTCTTTCTACCAGCCTTACCCTCCTTCAGTTCATCCTCTACATCACTCCCTGAATAATCTGTCTGACCACATAATTCCTTTGCATAAATCTTATTAACCCATCTTGCCTGTTGGAAAGGTCTAAATTTCTTCATGACTTGGCATCCTTCTATCTCTTGGGCCACTCCTTCTCACCCCATCCCAGTCCTTGTTTTTAACACCCTTAAGCAACATGTAGCAGCTGCAGTTGTTTCTTTAAATACGCTGTGCTTTTGGGGCACCTGGGTGGCTCAGTGGGTTAAGCCTCTGCCTTCGGCCCGGGTCATGATCTCAGGGTCCTGGGATCGAGCCCCACATCGGGCTCTCTGCTCAGCAGGGAGCCTGCTTCCTGCTTGCCTGCCTCTCTGCCTAGTTGTGATCTCTCTCTGTCAAATAAATAAATAAAATCTTTAAAAAAAAAAAATAAATACGCTGTGCTTTTACACAAGCTCTTTGCTCTGTTGGAATGCACTATGCCTGGATAATTCCCACTCCTTTAAAAACACTCAGGTGTTCATACCCACACGAAGACTGTCCTAATGCCTGACCTCTCCCAGGATGTTTTTGTTGTTCCTTTGTACTTCCATAATGTCCTGTGTGTATCTCTGTACATTTATTTGGTTTTATGTATGTGTGGTTGTCGTCTTCTTTTTCTTTCTTTCTTTTTTTAAAGATTTATTTATTTTAGAGAAAGAGGGAGAGAGTGTGCATATGAGTGAGGGGAAGGACAGAGGGACAGAATCTCAAGCAGACTTCCTGCTCATGACCCATGAGATCATGACCTGAAGCAAAACCAAGAATTGGATGCTTGACTGACTGAGCCACGCAGGTGCCTCCATGTGTGTGGTCTTCAGTAAGGGTAGGAACTCCTCGAAGCTAGGAACATTGTCTTGCTCATTTTTTGTATCTTAAGTACTCAGCACAGTAGGTGCATAGTAGGTATTCAGTAAGTATTTGAATGAATGAATGAATGTTAAAGTGCTTGGCATAAAGGAACTATGGACAAAGATACTGATTATTTCAATCCTGAAGAGCAGTGGGGGTGATAAAGGACTACTGCTAGTTAAGTCTCTGAGTATGGTATCGGTGAAGAGTGTTGCTTGTGGGAAAGGATTAGAAATCCTGATTCACCAGCTGGGTCCCCATTTTATCTAAGATTTTCATAGAATCGTGACATCCCATGAAGAAAAATGTACAACTAGATGAATTTCCACAAAATAAGCACATTTATTTAATTAGTACCCAGCTCAAGAAACATGTCAGTACTGGAATCCCCAACCCTTACTGTGTTCCTGCTAACAGTAGAAAAGTTTTGTCTGGTTTTGAAATCTACATAAAACAGAATCATAAAGTATATCTTATTTGAGTTTCTTCTGTACAATATTAAATTTAGGAGATTAACACTTGTGGTTTGTTTCTTCTCATTGCTGTATTCTGTTATGTGAATATACCATAGCTTATCCATTCTACTGTTGGTGGATGTTTGGTTGTTTTGCCGCAATGAATTTATTTATGTATGTATTCAGGCTCCATACCTAGTGCAGGCATGGAGCCCAGTGCAGGGCTTGAACTCATGACCCTGAGATCCAGACTTGAGCTGAGATCAAGAGTTGGATGCTTAACTGGCTGAGCCACCCAGATGCCCCTGCAATGAACATTTTTGTACTTTTTTTCCCCTGATGAACATGTATATGCATTTTTATTGGTTATGTACTTTAGAGTAGAATTATTAAGTCATGGTTATGGTATGGTCATTTTTAGTAGATTCTGCTGAAGTTCTGGAAAGTGTTTTTACAAATTTACACTCCCACTACCAATGTTTGAGAGTTCTAGTTGTTCTGTCTCTTTGTCAGCACTTATTATTGTCAGACTTTTTATTTTTAGTTATTCTGGACTGGTGCATAATGGTATTGCATATAGTTTTAATTTTATTTTCCTGATGACTAATGAGGTTGAGTCCCTTTTCATATTTGGGACCCCATGTTACTGGCCATTTGGATTTCTGCTTTTGTGAAGTATCTGTTAAGCCTTTTGCCCTTTTTCTGTTAGGCTGTTTATTTTTCGTATTGATTTGTAGTTCTTAACATATTCTGGTTACAGTCTTGTTGGTTATGTGCATTGCAGGTATATTCAACTCTAACTTAGCTCTTCCAGGATCTTGGTGTTTTGGTGAATCAAAGTGCTTGATTTTAAAGTCTTATTTATCAATTGGTTAGTGCTTTTTTGTTTCCATTTATGAAATCTCTGCTTGTGTCAATGTCATGAAGTTACTTTTCTATGTTTTCTTTTAAAGGCTTTATCCTTTGACCTTTTGTATTTAGATCAAGAATTCATTCAGTTGATAGCTGTATGTGTATGGAGTAGGTACATTACATAAATTTTTTTGTTGAACTAAATGTAGATACAAATCAAGTAAAAAAAGTATACAAATCAAGTGTACAGTGTGATAAATGTACACAAGTTCAACATACTCTAACCTGCACTTTAGATCCAGAAATAGAACATTTTCAGCATCCCAAAAGGATACATTACATTTTAATGTTCTTGAAATTGGTATAACTACGTTAGCTATTTGTATCCAAGTATGTGTTTAATGTGGGGGTTCTCCCCTGCCCCCGTACCTCCCTGTGAAAATGGTTGTTATATTGGTAGTACCTCTTATAATTACTGGTGTCCTAGAAAGTGAAATGCTTTCAAAGGACATTATTGAAACATTTGTATAATCTATATCTTAATTGCAGTTTTACTTTTTGAGTTGTTTTTATTCATTTTGCCGTATTTCTGAACATTTAATAAAATATATCTTGGTTCTGTAGTTGGAAAACCACAATTGTTTTATTTTTTTGATATGTGCCTTGAGTATCGAGTGTCAAAATACATATTGGTGTGTAAAAGCTTAAAGAACTAATAAAAATGTTCTTCTTTCCCCTGGGGATAAAAATATATGTTTATAAAAAATAAAAAATTAAAAATAAAAGAAAAAAATGTTCTTCTTTGAAGAAAAGAGATTATATATTTAGATTAAAAATTAACTTTTTTGGATTACTAAATGTGGTGTTTTGTATGCTGATTTTTCTTTGCATTTCATCCTGCTGATTTACTTGGAGAAGGGCAAGACAAAGAAAGAACAAACTTAATAGGCAAACTGTTGAGATTATTGCTTGATTACCTCTGGCTCTTTTTCACTTTCCTTCTTTTTTCTCATATGATTTCCAAATAAAACATCTTCTTTCCTAACTCCATGGTGTAGTTTGTATTTATCTGTTTTAGGGGTTTTGTCCTTTTGAAAGACAAAAATGAATAACAAAAGTATCTTTCATTAAGCTTATTCCATAGGTGCATTACATATATTTGTATATAAGCTGTAATCCTCAAAAGGATCTTACAAGGTTATTATCTCCATTTATGGATGTGGAAACAATGACTGAGAGAGGTTGACTAACTTGTTTAAGGTGTAGAAAGTGGAAGAGGGACTCCAGGAAGCAGTCTGACTCCAGGAGGTATAGTGAGATATGCTCTCCCAAACATTGACTTTTTCTGTTCCATTTCAGATTTTTCTCAAACTTTTGACGTTTACCTATACTTGTATATGATTTATGGTTTATAAAGCATTTTCTTATATATTTTGGATTTTCACAATAATCCTGTGATTAGGTATAGGATAGGTAAGGCAGATAGGGCTTTAATCTACCCGCTCCTTGCTATCTTTGATGAGGAACTAAGATTTGATTCGGGCCTAACAAAACTTTTTTTTTTTTTCCTTAAGATTTTATTTATTTATTAGAGAGAGAGAGGGCGCAGAGCATGAGTGGGGGGGGGGGGGGGCAGGGGGAGAAGCAGACCCTGAGTGGGGAGCCTGATGTGGGGCTTAATCATGAGATCATGACCTGAGCTGAAAGGCAGATGCTTAACCGACTGAGCTACCCAGGTGCCCTGGGCCTAGCAAAACTTGACATTTCTGGAGAGGCTTTACTTAACATTCAGTGATTCAATATTGAATAAACCGAGTTCTTTGTGAAAGGTACTGCTCTAGGGACTAGTTTTGTAACAGGAGATGAAACATAAAAATCCCTAGAGTGTGTGTTCTATTTGGAGGAGACTGACAATAAATAAGGTAAATAAGTAAAATATATAGTATATTAGATACAGGAAAGTATATAATATTTGCTTTATAATAAAATAAAATAAAATAAAATAAAGCAAATAAAGCAGAGCTTGCTGGTATATAAAGAGTTTTAAGGATGGCAGAGAAGTTTGCAGTTTTTTAAATAACATTGAAAGGGAAGACTTCACTTGAGTGACATTTGAGTGGAGACTTGAAGTAGATGAGAGAGTGAGCCTTGCATTCTAGACGATTTTAGGGACTGGAATAATTTTAGGCTGAGGGTCCTGCAAGTTTAAAGGTCGTGAGGCTAAAGCAGGCTTGGAGTGTTTGAGGAACAGTGAGGAGTCCTTGGCAACTGGCACGAAGTGACCTGGGACAGAGCAGTGTGATAAGAGGTTCAAAGTAAGTGGCTGGAGCAGAGGCACAGAAGTGATGTGGTTGGGTGAGTCTTGAAGACCACTGTAAGGGCTTTCGTTGAGCAGTTTTTGGAAGGTTTTGAGCAGGTGATGACATGATCTAATTCAGATTTACTAGAACCATTTGACTGCTATTTTGGTCCTTGGGGAGTGGTGAAGGCTGTGGCAAGGGCAGAACTGGAGAGACCAGTTGAGGGGAAAGCTCTAGTCCAACTGGACTGAGTAATAGCAGGGGAGGTGGGTAAGAAGTGGTTGGTTACTGGATAGATTTTGAAGGTAGAGCTGAAAGGATTTGCTGCCGTACTTGAAAGTGGGCTGTGAGAGGAAGAGTCATGGGTATTTCTTAAGGTTTATCCCTTAGCAATTGCAGGAGTGGAGTAGCTACCATCTGAGGTAGGGAGGACTTAGAAAAAAAATGGGGTGAGGCAGGTTAGGATGTCAATTTTGGTTTGTTAAATTTTAAGATGTTTACAATCACCTGGCTACATGAGCCTGGAGTTTAGGGGAGAGGCCTAGATTGGAGATGTAAAATTGGGAATTATCATTATACAGATGGGTGGTTTTATTTTATTTATTTATTTTTTAAAAGATTTTATTTATTTATTTGACAGGCAGAGATCACAAGTAGGCAGAGAGGCAGGCAGAGAGAGAGAGGAGGAAGCAGGCCCCCTGCTGAGCAGAGAGCCCAATGTGGAGCTCCATCCCAGGACCCTGAGATCATGACCTGAGCCAAAGGCAGAGGCTTTATTTAACCTACTGAGCCACCCAGGCGCCCCATGGGTGCTTTCAAAGCCAAGTGTCTGGGTGAAATCACCACAAGAATGAGAATAGCTAGAAAAAAGGTTCATGACCTAAGCCTTAAAACATTTCCAGCCTGAACAGGTTGGGGAGATGAGGGAGATCACTTAAGGAAGGCAGATTAAGCATTTCAGTAGGTGGAGAATGAGATATCCTGGGAGCCAGGTAAAGAAAATGCTTAAAGACGTCTCAGCACAGTTTTCTTTACAGAAAAAACTGGGCATTTTTTCTTTGACATACACATTTAAGTCTGGTGTACGCTGCTGTAGTCTTTGACATTGTTTATGGTTTCCAGAGCTTCCTTACTGGTTGCTTAGTTTCCATTCTGTTCTTTACACAGCAGAGAGAGGGAGATCTTTTATTTTTTTTTTCATTTTTAATTAATTAATTTTTAAATTAATGTATAATGTATTATTTATTTCAGGGTGCAGGTCGGTGATTCATCAGTCTTAAACAACACCCAGTGCTCACTACAACATGTACAACATCAGTCAGTCAACCCCATCCTCCCTCATCCCCACTCACCAACAACCACCAGTTTGTTTCCTAAGAGTCTTTTATGGTTTGTCTCCCTCTCTGGTTTCATCTTGTTTCACTTTTTGAGAGGGGTATCTTTTAAATATATGAATGAGATAATATTCTTTTCTCAAAGCCCTCCCCTCATACTTAAAATCACATTCACAATTTTTACTGATGTTTAGAAGGTCTTACATGCTTTGACCTCTGCTGCATAACTTTCTGATTTCATCTCCTAGCACTTAATCCTTTATGCTGTTCCGGCTGTTCTGGTCCCTTAACTGTTTCCCAAATATGTCAGGCTTATTCCTGCTTTAGGACTTTTGCAGGTACTTCATAAGATTGGCTAGTTCCAGCTGAGTAGCCAAGGAAAGGATCTTTTTATGGATTCCCTTATTTTGCTAGTTACAACTAGGAGGAGAAATAGGAAGAGGTGAAAATGGGTGGGATAGCTTTTCCCAAAGTGTTCTGAGAAATAGTAGTCCCTGGAGATGCCTTTGCAGAAAGGCTTTGTGGTCAAATAAGTTTAGGAAATGTTGCATCTGTTTTTCTCCCTTGGGCCCAGACAACTAACAATAGACTTGTTTTATGGCTCATTACATGGTCTATCTTGGTGAATGTTCTGTGTTCATTTGAAAATAATGTATGTTTTCTGTAGTTGTGGGGTGGAATGCTTCCTAAATGTTAATTAGGTTAAGTTGGGTTATTGTATTTAAATCTTTTATGATCCTGTTGATTTTCCTTATTTTATTATTTATGTTAATTCCTGAGAGCAGTGATGAAATTTCCAACTATAATTCTGGATTTGTGTATTGTTGCTTTTAGTTTTGTTGATTTGTTGTTTCCTATAGTTTGAATCCTGCTATTTGATTTACATGTTTGGGATTGTTTCTGGAATTGACTGTTATTATGTATGTTCCTGTTTGTATCTGGTAGTAATTCTTGTTCTGAAGTATTCCTTGTTTTATAATATAAAGCCAGGCTAGCTTTCTTATGGTTAATGTTTGCATGGTACTTGCTTTTCTCTCTGGGCCAGGGGTCACCGAGACTACCTTGAGGTTTGATGATTCCTTAGAAGGACTCAGAGAACTCAGAAAAGCTGTTATATTTACAAGTATGGTTTATTACAGAGAAAAGGTGCAGATTAAAATCGAGGAAAGGAAAAAGTACATACAGTGGAATAGAGGAGAAAACAAGTGTAAGGGTCTAGTTGTCCTCTCAGTGGCGTTGCTCTGACAGTGTTTAATTCTTTCATCAGTGATGCATGACAACAAAATGAAGTCCTGCCAACTGGGGAAGCTCATCTGGGCTTTGGTATCCAGGGTTTTTATGTGGCGGCGGTGGTGGGGGCAGTGGGGGGGGTACTATTGGGGAACAGTTGGCAGGGCAGTCTTGTAGGCTTGAAGCACGGTTGTGACTTACCTCAGCTAATCAGTCTTCAGCCCTCCTCTCTTTTGGAGATCTCATAGTGATACAGTGTGGCCCAGGGTACCAGGAAAACAAAAACAGGCATTTACCATAAATCACATTCTTAATGTGAACTATCTAGCAAGGCCTTAGTTATACAAAGACAATTTTTTTTTATTGGGGTAAAATAAACAGCACAAAATTGTCTATCTTACTAATTTTTAAGTGTGCACTTCTGTGGCATTAAGTGCATTCATAAAATTTGCAACTATCACCAACATCCATCTCTAGCATGTTTTCCCCAAATGAAAGTCTGTACCCATTAAAAACCCTAACTTCCCATTGACTCCTCTCATTTCCTGGCAACCACCATTCTATCTTATCTATGAATTGCCTATCCTAGGTGCCTCATTTAAGTGGACTTATATAGTATTTGTCCTTTTTTTTTTTTTAAAGATTTTATTTATTTATTTGACAGAGAGAGATCACAAGTAGGCAGAGAGGCAGGCAGGCAGAGAGAGAGAGGAGGAAGCAGGCTCCCTGCTGAGCAGAGAGCCCGATGCGGGACTCAAAATCCCAGGACCCTGAGATCATGACCTGAGCAGAAGGCAGCGGCTTAACCCACTGAGCCACCCAGGCGCCCAGTATTTGTCCTTTTGTCCGTCTTACTTCACTTAGCATGTTTTCAAGGTTAATTCATAGCATAGCATGTATCAGAATGTTATTTCTTATTTTTCTTTTTTAAAGATTTTATTTGTTTATTTGACAGAGAGAGATCAGAAGTAGGCAGAGAGGAAGGCAGAGAGAGAGAGAGAGAGAGGGAAGCAAGCTCCCCACTGAGCAGAGAGCCTGATCCCAGGATTCTGGGATCATGACCCAAACTGAAGGCAGAGGCTTAATCCACTGAACCACACAGGTACCCCTCATTTACTTATTGATAGATGATTGGGTTGTTTGTACCTTTTGGCTTTGGGAATAGTATTGCTATAAATGTTGGTGTACAAGTATCTGCTTGAGTCCCTGCTTTCAGTTGTTTTGGGTATCTATCTAGGAGTGGAATTGCTGGGTCATATTGTAATTCCATATTTAACTCTTTGGGGAATTAGCAAACTGATATATATATATTTTAAAAGATTTTATTTATTTATTTGACAGAGAGAGATCACAGTAGGAAAGAGGAAGGGAAGAGATCACAGAGAGAGAGGAAGGGAAGCAGGCCCCCCGCTGAGCAGAGAGCCCGATGTGGGACTCGATCCCAGGACCCTGAGATCATGACCTGAGCCGAAGGCAGCGGCTTAACCCACTGAGCCACCCAGGTGCCCCTAGCAAACTGATATTAACAGCAGCTGCACTATTCTACATTCTTACCAACAATGCTCAAGGATTCTACTTCCTTCACATTCTTGTGGACACTTGTTTTTTCCTTTTAATAATAGCCATCCTAATGAGTGTGAAGTTCTATCATTATGGTTTTAATTTGCATTTCTCTAATGACTAATTTTTTTTTTTGAAGATTTTGTTATTTTTTTGAGAGAAGAGAGAGTGCACATGTGCAGGAGGGGAGAAGGGGAGAGAGAGAGAGAGAATCTCAAGCAGATCCTTCTGAGGGGGAGCCCATTGAGGGGCTGAGATCATGACCTGAATAAAAATCAAGACTTGGATGCTCTACTGACTGAGCCATCCAGGTGCCTGACAGTATTTCTTTTAGCACTTTATAAATATTATATTGAATTTTGGCTTGCACAGCTTCTGAGAATTCTGTGAGATTTTAAAAAAATATTTGTTTCTTTCAACAGAGTAGATTTTTTCTTTTCTTGTGGTTGTGTTAAGCCTTTTTTTTTTTTTTAAACTTATTACCATTTTCTTGCCATTTTATCATCGTGTATGTGCCTTTGAGTAATCTCTGAGTTTATCCTTTTTGGAATTTGCCAAGTTCCTTGGATCCTTGGGTTATAGTTTGCAGCAAATTTAGAAAAATTGTCATTTTAGTCATTATTACCTCAAATATTTTTTCTTTTTACCCCCTTTGTTTTCTAGACTCCAGTTAAAAGTATGTTAAATAGCTTGATACTGTCCTCTAGTTAATTGGGAATTATTTTTTTTTTTTCCTTTCTTTCTCTCTGTGCTTCCTTTTAGATAATTTTTAAAAAAGATTTTGTTTATTTAGGGCACCTGGGTGGCTCAGTTGGTTGGGTGACTGCCTTCTCCTCAGGTCATGATCCCAGGGTCCTAGGATCGAACCCCACATGGGGCTCCCAGCTCCATGGGGAGTCTGCTTCTCCCTCTGACCTTCTCCCCTCATGCTTTTTCTCACTCTCTCTCTCACATGGATAAATAAAATCTTAAAAAAAAAAAAGATTTTATTTGACAGAGAGCAAGGGAGGGAACACACTCAGGAGAAGTAGGAGAGGGAGAAGCAGGCTTCCCTGCTGAGCAGGGAGCCCAATGTGGAGGGGGGCTCGATCCCAGGACCCTGGGGTCATGACCTGAGCCTAAGGCAGATGCTTAACGACCGAGCCACCTAGGTGCCTCAGATAATTTTTATTTTACTTTGTTTTCATGTTCACTGATTTTTTTGTCATGTGCAATATCTGAATTTGCATTTAATTCCATCAGTGACATCTTTTAAGTATAAAAAAGTTAATAAAATAACTGCTAGTTTCACCTGAATATTTTCTTATTACTTATTGCTGTTTTGGCTTTTTCAGATGGTAAATTTATTTATAGGTTTAAAAAACATTTCTGTATTGTGTCCTAGAAATCAGATTGACCAGTGCTTATTCTTCTGGGATAAGTTTTTAGTGGCGAGCCATACTGTTTTTCTTCAGAGCTAATAAAAAGAGTCAGCTTCCCCCCTCTCCCTCCCTGAGATTAGGGCAACCTAGAAATTGAAAATACATGTGAATTGTAGCTTAATATTGGTTTAGGATTATTTTCTTTTAAATGGGATTATAAATTTAAAAATATTGTGACTACATTCAGACATTTTAAAAATTAAGGGATTAATTAAGAGGCTCATTCCATTGCCACCCCTGTATGTTTCATATTCCCCATCTCTTAAATAGGTATGTGTTTTTATCAATTTCTTGAGCATCCATTGATTTGTTAAGCATATACAAGCACATATGAATATATCGTCATTTCCTATACCTTTTCAGCAAATAGTAGTATATAGCATATTGTATAATTTTTCTGTACTTTTTGTACTTAACAAATTTAATAATTGAAGATATTTTTGTGTTGTAACATGGAGAGTCATTCTACCTATCACACCCTCCTTTTTGGTTATTGCTTATTCTCATTCTTCAAAAGAAGATTGTTATGGTGTATTCAGTAAGATGACCCAGAGCTGAATATCTAAATAGCTAAATAATGTATTATTAGATCTCCAACAGTTATTTTCAGACTTTTCAGGCTGAGAGTCCCTTTACATTCCCCAAAATGACTGATTACCGCAAACAGCTTTAAAAAAAATCACAAATTATATCTATCAATATTTGCCAAATTAGAAACTAAAACTGAGCTTTTAAAATATTTACTTAAAATATTTTAAAAATAAAAACCCATTACATGGTAATATTAATAGCATTTTTAATGAAAGTAAATTTATTTTCCAAAACAAGGAAGATATGAAAGATTGGCATTTGTTACATTTTTGCAAATATCTTTAATGTCTAGCTTAATAGAAAACAGCTGGAGTCTCATATCTGTTACTGCATTCATTTTGTTGTGATGTATTTTTAACCTGAACCATATCAAGAAAATCTGGCCTCATACAGATATGAATTGGAAAAAGGCAGAGTATTTTAGTGGACTTTTCAGATAATTGTGTATATCCTTTTATGATGTTACACTAAAACTAAACTTGTGGTTTCTAAAAATTGTTTTATTGAAATACAGTTAACATGGGATGAATTATACATATTTAATATACCTGTGAGATTGTCAGTATCAGAGTGGTGTGCTTCTAAAGGCAGTTTTAGAAAGATTAATTCCAATCTGGAATTTGAAATCCTAGCAATGAAGGTGTTTTTTTTTTTTTTTTTTTTTTAAAGATTTTGTTTATTTGAGAGAGAGAGAGAGTAGAGACTGAACAAGTGGAAGGGGCAGAGGGAGAAGGAGAGAGAATCTCAAGCAGACTCTGCACTGAGTGTGGAGCCCAACATGGGACTCAGTTTCACAACCCGGAGACCACAACCTGAGCCAAAATGAGGAGTCAGACACTTAATTGACTGTGCCAGCCAGGTGCCCCAGTAATGAAGTTTTTCTACTGTTTTCATAAGATCTGTCTATCTTCCACTTAAAGTGGATCTATATCTGTGCAGAATTTTTATAACACATGCATTAGACATTTGGAAAATATTTGTTCCTTGGTTTATGCCGATCTTGCAAATGTTATCATTCATCGTTAAAGAATCACATTTGTTAGTATCACCATTCTTATCAGAAAAGTCTAGTTGACTTGGGAAGCTTTTAAGCCCTTAATGGTAGAAACAAATTTTGCAGAATTTTCGTTTTCTCAAAGCTTGAATTCATAGTCAGCAATATATACTGACAGTTGTTTTCCTTGATATGATAGGCTCACTGTTGATTTTCAAGGAAATTCTGCTAAATGCCCAAGATTAAGTAACCATTATTTGTCAGTCATTCCTTCAAGAAAAATGTTGTTCCATAAAAAAGTGGCTAGGTCAGCTTACAACTCAGTCATGTAAGTGCTTTCCTTTGAGACAGCCATCGTGCCCTCCATTTCAGCACACAGAATATTGAAAAGTGTGTACTCAAGGGTTGAGATATGTCATATTTATAGCTATAGTTCATCAAAGACATTTCCTAAATGAAACTGGCTTTTTTTTTTTTTTTTTTTAAGTTATGTGTGTGGTGGCGAAGAATGTAATGGCTGCTAATATTGTCTAGTACCCTTGCTAATAAGAGGCTTAGCAGTTGGGGCACCTGGGTGGCACAGTCATTTAAGTGTCTGCCTTTAGATCAGGTCATGATCCTTGTGTCTTGGAATTGAACCCCATATGGGGCTCCCTGCTTGGCTGGGAGCCTGCTTCTCCCTCTTCCTCTGCCTCTACCCACCTGCTCATGCTTCTCTCTCTCAAATAAAATTAAAAAAAAAAAAAAAAAAAGATGCTTAGCAGTTTTACCTACTTTTGAACCATCAGAGCAAATGTTAATACAGTGAAGGAAGCAAATAATATTTTTAGTATTATTATGAAAATGATTTTAACTTGATAGACCTTCTGAAAGGGTCTCAGAGATCCCCAGGAATCTGCAGATGTTACTTTGAGAACTGCTGGATTATAGAAATCCTTGCTTTTCCTTGGCAATTATATTAACCCTCCTACCCCCCCCCCCAAGTTCTCTATTGTAGTGACTGTCAATCTGACTGTTTATCTTCATATACACTCCCCACCCCTCCACAGTATATCCTGTACTATATTATATACTGCTTTTGTCACTCATTTTGACCTGATTTTCTAGAGGACAGTGATATAAGTGATTCTGATATACTTCTTTCACCTCTGTGGAGAGGGATTATTGGAAATCTGCTGAATTAGAATTGCTTAAGGGGGACCCAGATACCTGCATTTTTACCATACACCAAAGATGGTTCTAATACACTACATAAAGAACTACTGCTTTGAGCCTTTAGGAAGAAAACTGGGTTGCTTAGTGTAGAAGAAGGTATCACCATCATCAGTTTTGTATTTACTGTTCAGAGTAGATGACATCACCATTACCAGTTTTGTATTTATTGCTCAGAGTGAAAGGTGACATCACTGCTGTCATCTTTGTATCTCTAGCACTCAAAGCAGCATCTGGCACACAGCAGGAGCTCACTAAATGCTCATGACTCTTAGTTATTTGTCTAACACTAACTTGCCAAATATATGATGATAAAGTTATCTCTAAATTATGTATTTAATTATATTTCTTAGTATGCTGTAAGAGTATGTTTTAGAACTTACAAACCAAGGAAATCAGATGTAACTGATGGCTTTAATGATTCCTGCTTCAGTGATTTTTTTTTTTTTGTATTTGTATTTGTATTTGTATTTAAGCTTCTGATTATAGGTAGCCTACATGATTTGGCTTATTCCTGCCTATTGTACATTATCTTTTGTCATCTCCCCCTTATTTACTAGGATTTGTGGAACTGGTTATTTTTTCTTTCTGATTCATTTAACATGGTGAACTCTCTACTCAGGGCTATTTTACTTGCTATTCTCTCTTTCTAGAAATTTCTACCCCCAAGTCTTTTTTTTTTTCTTTTTTTAAGTTTTTATTTACTTCAGAGAGCGAATGAGAGAGAGCATGAGAGGGGGGAGGGTCAGGGAGAAGCAGACTCCCTGCTAAGCAGTGAGTCCGATTGAGACTTGATCCTGGGACTCCAGGAGCATGGAGTATGACCCGAGCTGAATGTAGTTGCTCAACAACTGAGCCACCCAGGCGCCCTCCACCCCCAGTTGGCTCTTACTCTTCAGGTCTCAGTTCAGTTGTTAGATACTTGAGGTGCCTTCCCTGCCCTTTTTTTTTTTTTTTTTTTTTTAATTTTTGTCTTCTCAGGGTACCTGGGTGGTTCAGTCAGTTAGGTGTCTGCCTTTGGCTCAGATGATAATCCCAGAGTCCTGGGTTTGAGCCCCATGTCAGACTCCTTGCTCAGTGGGGAGTCAGCTTCTCCCTCTCCCTCTGCACCCCCCACTAGTACTCTCTCTCTCTCAAATAAATAAACAAAATCTTTAAACTCTGTCTTCTCTACTAGACAGAGTGGCTACAAAGTAATAGTTCTGTTTGATAGCATTGATCGAAACTTGAAGTTACTTTGTTTACCTATTTACTGTCTGCCTCCCTTCTCTATAATACACGCTCCTTGAGAACACAGACCTGCTTTTCCTATTGTTGTCGCCCCAGTGTCAGAAATAGTCTCGGTGTGAAATAGGACTATTTTGTAAACTTCATTAAATAAATATATGAATGAATAAGTGAAGAGATTATATGGAAGAAAATTATTTTGGTTATTCAGTATATATCTTAAACTGAATAGAAAAGGTAATGGCCTATTTATTTATTTGTTTATTTATTTATGAGAGAGAAAGAATCTTAAGCAAGCTTCATGCTCAGTGTGTCCTGACATAGGGCTAGATCACATGACCCTGAGAGCATGCCTTGAGGTGAAATCAGGAGTTGCTTGCTTAACCAACTGAGCCACCCAGGCACCCTATGAATTTGTTAATAATTAAGGACTTTATATGAATAACTTTGTTCAGCTAGATTAAGTGAAATATCATATACATATTTGGGTTTTCTGGTTTATAAAATTGCCTGTGGAGTAGATGGTGTAGAATTTTTTTTTTTCTTCTAAGATTTTATTTATTTATTTGACAGAGAGAGATCACAAGTAGGCAGAGAGGCAGGCAGAGAGAGAGGAAGGGAAGCAGGCTCCCTGCTGAGCAGAGTGCCTGATGTGGGACTCTATCCCAGGACCCGGAGATCATGACCTGAGCCGAAGGCAGCGGCCCAACCTACTGAGCCACACAGGCGCCCCTGTAGAATTTTTTAACTGAGTTAAGACAGTTTGTGTTTTAGATTTATGTATAGTCTATTTACCAGTTTGTCCATCCGGCAGTAATGAATGGTTGCTTTGTACATATTAGTTAATCAGGAAGTATTCACTAAATACATGGTAGTGTCTTACTAAAAATTTGGGAAGTAGTAGGTAAGTACAAATGAACCCTCAGATGCTCCATATGCTGGAGCTTCTGGAGTCTCTTGAATGATTATAGCCAGCATATATTGAGTCTTTGCTGTATGTCAGGCGTTTGCACTTGCATTTCTCTTTTAGTACAACAGCCCATGAAAATGATTAGATTATTCAGCGCCACATTGTTGGTGCTAGTGTTCCAACCAGCTCGATCCACAGTAGGAGCTCTTAAGTACCATTCCATATTGCATCCCATACAAGGCTTTTAGTAAATTAACATCTTAGACAATTAAACATATATATTTCTTTGACAGTAAAATGTTAGGGAATCATTTAACTTGTAAAACATTCTGTTTTGTGGAATTTCATGGCATAAGATCGATAAAAGCAAGATAATCATAAAAAACTCCCAAATATGTAAAGTTCTTAACCCTGTATGTTGTATAAATTATATAGTGCACAATGTTTTAATATGCTGTCTTGTAATTAAAACACATTTTCAAGTGTATGAGTTTTCAGTGGTTATCCATGGTCTATATGGGAAATAAGCAAACTTAAAAAAATTTTTTTAGGATAATAATACTTACTATCTCACAGTTTCTGTGGGTCAAGAATCAATGTGTGGCTTAGCTGGCTCCTTTCGCTAAGGGTCTTCAAGCAAACTCCTTAATGTCAGCTTAAGGGGTTCTTCTTCTAGCTCCCCTTTCTCAACTATGCGGGCTTTTGTTTCATGCAACTGAGATGGTCATTTCCACATTTGTGTTTTTGTTTATTGCTTCCTTTTGTTTGGAAATACCCTGCCATCTTCTGCTTTTCTGGTTCTACCTTAAGACCTTAAGACCTAATTTATTTTTCTTCCTGACACTTTTCTTTCATCTGAACTCTTAAATCCCTCATTAGGCACTGTATTTTTAGCCTATCTTGTTTTATATAGCTATTTCCCCAACTGGATAAACCTCTTGATGGAAGTGGCTGTCACTGGTTCTTTTTGTAGTTTGTGTCTTACACACAAGGAGTTCAGTAATTGCTTGCTAGTGGAAAAGATAATAAAAGCCATGTATGTAATGTCAGGAATGTTTTTAAATAAACATTTCATTTTGTTCATCTTGTCTCATTATAAATCTTAAGTATAAAATCTGAAAATTTATATTCTTTTTTTTTTTAAGATTTTATTTATTTGACAGACAGAGATCACAAGTAGGCAGAGAGTCACGCAGGCAGAGAGAGAGGAAGGGAAGCAGGCTCCCTGCTGAGCAGAGAGCCCGATGTGGGGCTTGATCCCAGGACCCCAGGATCATGATCCGGGCCGAAAGCAGAGACTTTAATCCACTGAGCCACCCAGGTGCCCCGAAAATTTATATTCTTGTAGAAGATTTTAGTGTTTAGTTTTGTGAAGAAATGAAAAGTTGGTACTCTAAATGGGGAAAAAAGTATGTTATATTTCAGTCTGTATAAATAACAGGAATATGATCATAGTAATTAATATTTTGAGCATTTTTTTCTTTTCTTTTCTCTTTTTTAAAAGCAGGCTCCACTCCCAGTGTGGGGCTCAAACTCATGACCCTGAGGTTAAGAGTTGCGTGGTCCATTGAGCCAGCCAGGCACCCCAATATTTTGAGTTTGTAGAAATGGGTATTTGACACTTTATATATTATTTATTTATTTATTTATTTGACAGAGAGAGAGAGAGAGACAGACAGACAGTGAGAGAGGGAGCACAGGCAGGGAGCCTGCTGTGGGGCTCGATCTCAGGATCCTTGGATCATGACCAGAGCCGAAGGCAGATTGATGCCTAAGGACTGAGCCACCCAGGCGGCCCGACATATTATATATTTAATTAATAATCAAAACAGTTTTCTTGTATAGTCTAAATTGGCTTGAAAACATTCTTTAAAATGTGACTTATATTTCTTTTTTTAAAAAATATTTTATTTATTTGACAGAGAGAGAGAGAGAGAGAGAGCGCAGCTCGCCTGGTGAATTCAGTCTGAAAATAATGTGAAATATACATTATAAGGACATAGCATTAGGGGTCACTAACAAGCCAAATATCTAAAATGCACTAAAAAATATGTGCCCTTTGATTAAAAATATATGAAGGTAATTTAAAAAGAGCCCACCATGTCCAAAACATTGGATTGTACCTTCTAACCACTTTGGCCACGTGATTTAGACTCACTTTAAAACCACGTAGTTTTGGAGTGCCTAGGTGGCTCAGTGGGTTAAAGACTCTGCCTTTAGCTCAGATCATGATCCTCAAGTCCTGGGATAGAGGGCCGCATCAGGCTCTCTGCTCAGCGGGGAGCCTGCTTCCCCCCTCTCTCTGCCTGCTTCTCTGCCTACTTGTGATCTCTGACTAATAAATAAAAAAATCTTAAAAAAAAAAACCAACCAAAACAAAACACGTGGTTTTAACCCTGTTGGTTAAGGGTCTGCATTCAGTTGGAGTCATGATTCCAGTGGCACAGGGCATCAGACTTCCTGTTGGGCGGGAAGCCTGCTTCTCCCTCTCCTTTTCTGGGGAGCCAGGAGCCCCTGACTTAAATTTCTAAATCTGGAGCATACATGGAGAAAGCCTTTAAATTCAACTTGTTTATATTCTTCATTAGTGTTTTTCTACTTTCAACTCTATTTAAACATTTTAAATTTCCTGTGAGAATTTGCTTCCTTATTTGCCACTTTATCTTTACCCTACTCAGTGTTTTCTTGAGGAACACTGATTTCAGGAGCCACATTTATTGAAAGTAATTAAAATTAACTATAGTAAGAGTCTAGAATGAACTTAAACTTATCTTGTTCACATTTTATGGGCCACTTGAAGAGAAAGTGTTTTGAAAGTACAATCCAATGTTTTGGACATGGTGGGTTTTTAAAAAATTACCTTCATATATTTTTAATCTAGGGGCACATATTTTTTAGTGCATTTTAGAAATTTGGCTTGTTAGTGACCCCTCATGCTATGTCCTTATAATGTATATATTTTACATTATTTTCAGCATTAAACATTGTTTTATTATTATTTTTTTAGGATTACTTGGCCATGCAACTAGTTACTAACATAGTCCTGACCAGTGTTTTCATTCTAGGGCTCTATTCACAAGATTTTTTTTCCCTGAGACAGGTTAGCTTTTTATACTATTGGATTGACATTCTTCATAACCTTTGGAAATTCACATGGATAAAATGATATTGATTGTGGACCCTGAATGAATATTTGTTATGGCAAAAAACATTAAGTATTAGATACTACACACATTTTTTTATATATTAAACCAAGGTTTGATGCATTAATTTTTTTCCTCTCCTGTATTTGTTTTAAAGATTTTATTTATTTATTTATTTATTTGAGTTTGGGAGAGAGTGAGCGCACAAGCACAAGTGGGGTGTGGGGTAGGAAGAAGCAGGCTTCCTGCTCACCTGATGCGGGGCTCAATCCCAGGACCCTGAGATCATGACCTGAGCTGAAGGCAGATGCTTAACCTACTGAGCTACCCAGATGCCCCTCTCCTATTGTATTTTTGAGGAGGATTTACGTAATTTTGGCTGTCTTAATTTTGCCATATTTAAATGTGTTTAGAGTCTAGACTCCTTTCTCAGCTCACCATTGCTGTGTACTTCTTCCTTTCTTTTCCTTTCAGTCTGTCTAGAGACTGTTTCTAGGCAAAGATACTTTGTTTTTTAGTACTCCCCCCACATATGGGGGGAGGGGGAAGAAATAAAACTAGGACATTACTGCCATTTTCTAGATACCCACTAGGATGTGTAAACTAAGTACTGGTGAGATCTGGGTGGCATCTTCTCTGTCTATGCGGCAGGGCATGGATTTAGGAGTGTAGGCATTCACTTAATTGGGGGAGCGGCAGGCAAGGGAGAAGCAGGCTCCCCAGTGAGCTCGATGTGGGACTCTGTTCCAGGATCCTAGGATCATAATCTGAGACAAAGTCAGATGCTGATGGAGCCACCCAGGCATCCCTAAATTGTCTTTTTTGGTTTGTTTTATTGAGGTGAAATTCAGATAATACAAAATTAGCCATTTTAAAATGTGTGTTTCATGGGTATTTAGCATATTCACAATGTTGTACAACTACCACCTGTATTAAATTTCAAAACATTCTTATTACCCGAAAGAAATTTATTAAGCAGTTAACCTCTTAAGCCTATTAAGTTGCTCCCCATTCCCATGTATCTGTAGTTGCTGTCAACCATCAAATCTGTCTTTATGGATTTACCTATTTGGGATATTTCATATAAATGGGACCATACAATATGTGACTTTTTTTTTAAGATTTTTTTTATTTGAGAGAGAAAGAGTGATTGAATGAGTACACAAGCAAGGACAAGGGCACAGGGAGAGGGAGAAACAGACTTCTTCTGTTTCCTTCTCTTCTCTTTTTTCCTTTTCTCTTCTTCCATTCTTCCTTCCTCCTTCCTTCCCTCCTTCCTCTTCTTTTCCCTCCCCTCCCCTTCTTTTCCCCTCTTCTCCCCTCCCCTCCCCTCCCTTCCCCCTCCCCTCTACTCTCCTTTGTCTTTTCTCTTTTCTCTATGTCCAGTGTGGGGCTTGAACTTACGACCCTTTATGGCCAGCCAGGTGCCCCTCCTTCTATTTCTTCTTTTTTAAATAGCCATCCTAAGGAGTGTGAAATGGTATCTCAATGTAGATTGATTAGCATTTTCTAATTATGATTTCGAACATCTTTTCAGGTGTTTATTGGCCATTTGTATATTTTATTTGGAAAAATGTTTATTCAGATCTTTTGCATATTT
The DNA here is from genome assembly GCF_022355385.1 of Mustela nigripes. NCBI lineage: Eukaryota > Metazoa > Chordata > Mammalia > Carnivora > Mustelidae > Mustela > Mustela nigripes. The sequence goes on along the minus strand of NC_081563.1, from coordinate 25,808,989 downwards.
TGAAATTGGGTTGTTTGTCCTTTTGTTGTTGGGTTATAAGAGGCATATATTCTAGGTATTAATTCTTTATCAGATATATGATTTGCAAGTATTTTCTCCTTTAAGGTTGTTCTTTTCATTTTCCTGACAATATCTTTTCATGTGCAGAAGTGTTTCATTTTGATGAAGTCCAGTTTTATCTGTTTCTTGTGTTTGCTCATACTTTTGGTGTTCTATCTAATAATAAACTGTTAGCAAATCCAAGATCATGATGATTTGCCCCTGCGTTTTCTTCTGAGAGATTTATAGTTCTGTTCTATTTAGGTTATTGGCCCATTTTGAGTTAAATTTTGTGTATGGAGTGAGGTAGGGGTCCAGCTTTATTCTTTTGTGAATGTGAATGTCCAGTTGTCTCACTGTTTAAGAGGTTCATCTTTCCTCATTGAATTTTCCATAGGTGTTTGGGTTTATTGCTGGACTTACAGTTCTATCCCATAGATATTTAGGTTTATTTCTGGATTTTCAGTTCTGTCCCATTGGTCTGTCCTTGTGCCAGTACCACACTATTTGGTCACCGTAGTTTTGTAGTATAAGTTTTGAAATTGGGATGTGTGTCTTCTACCTTTGTTCTTTTTCAAGATTATTTTGGCTATTCAGGGCCCTTTGAAGTTCAAAATGAATTTGAGGATCAGCTTTTCCATTTCTGTGAAAAAGGCAGTTGAGATTTTGATAGAGATTGCATTGGATCTGTAGATCTCTTTGGGGAGTATTGCCATTTTAACAGCATTAAGTCTATACATATACAGGATGTCTTTATTTAAGTCTTTATTTTAGTATTATTTATAGTTTTAGTATATATGTCTTTTATACCCTTGGTTAAATTTATTGCTAAGTATTCCTTTTGAGTCTATCATATATGGACTTGTTTTCTTAATTTTCTTTTTGGATTCATCATCACTAATGAATAGAAATACAATTGATTTTTTTTGGTTGATCTTGTATCCTACAATACTCCTGAATTCCTTTATTAGCTTTAATAGTTTTAATGTGGATTGTTTAGAATTTTTTTGATTCTTTAGAATTTTTTAATATAAAATATCATGTCATCTGTGAATAGGAATAATTTTAGATTTTCCTTTCCAATTTGGATGCTTTTTATTTCTTTTTCTTGCCCAATTACTTTAGCTGGGAATTCCTAGTACAAAATTGAAAAGAAGTGGCAAAAGTGGGCATTCTTGTCTAATTCCTTGTTTTCAGGGGAATGCTTTTATTTTTTTGCTGTTGAGTATATTAGCTGTGGGTTTTATCATAAATGCCCCTTTCTTAGGTCAAGAAAGTTTCCTTCTATTCCAAGTCTTTTTTTGTTTGTTTGTTTAATTTTATTTATTTATTTGAGAGAGAGAGCGCACAAGCAAGGTGAGGGGCAGAGGGAGAAGCAGACTCTCCGCTGAGCAGGGATCCTGATACAAGGCTGGATTCTGGGACTCCAGTATCATGACCTAAGCCAAAGGCAGATGCTTAACTCACTGAGCCACCCAGGTTGACCCTCCAAGTCTGTTTTGATCATGAAAGAGTGTTGGGTTTTGTGAAATGCTTTTTCTATACCAACTGAGATGATCATGTGTGTTTTGTTTTCCTTTAATTTTATTCATGCGGTGTATTGCATTGCTTGGTTTCAATATATTGAACTGCCCTTGTATTCTTGGGATAAATTCCACTTAATTGAGGTATATAATTCTTTTACTGTGTTGCTGGATTTCATTTGCTAGTATGTCATTTAGGACTTCTTTATATTCACAAAGGATATTGGTTTGTAGTTTTCTTGTGATGTCTTTGTCTAGCTATATAACCAGGGTAGCCTCATAAAGTGAGGTAAGAAGTATTCTGTACTCTTCTGTTTTGGGGGGAAAGTTTTGGGAATAATTGGCGTTAATTCTACTTTGTGTATTTGGTAGGATTCACTAGTAAAACCATCTGGTCCTGGACTTTTCTTTGTTGGGACATTTTTAATTACCAACTCAGTCTTTGCTTGTTATACATATGTTCCAATTTTCTATTCTTGAGTCAGTTTGGATAGTTTGTGTGTTTCTGGGAATTTATCCATTTCATTTAGGTTATCTAATTTGTTGGTGTGCAGTTGTTTATAGTGTTCTCTTACAATTTTCATTTCTGTAAGGTTGTTAGTATCGTCTCCTTCATATTGGTTTTTATTTATTATTTTTTTTTTTAAGAATTTATTTGTTTATTTGACAGACAGAGATCACAAGTAGGCAGGGAGGCAGGCAGAGAGAGAGAGGAGGAAGCAGGCTCCCTGCTGAGCAGAGAGCCCGATGTGGGGCTCGATCCCAGGACCCTGGGATCATGACCTGAGCCGAAGGCAGAGGCTTTAACCCACTGAGCCACCCAGGCGCCCCGTCTCCTTTATATTGGTTTTTAAATAAAGCTTTTACTTTTTGTTTTGTTAGTTTTTTTTTCTTGATTTGGTATGTTTCTAACTCAGCCCAGTTTGTTTCCCACACTTTAAAGGTGGAGGAGTGGGAAACATGACAAGTACAGCATCCAGAAGTTACTGTGCATTATTACAAGTAGAGTTAAGTTCATTACACTCCCAGACCACATCCCAGCATTTGCATGAAAGATCCTTAACAAAAAAGTATATCACACATGTAATTGTGTGCTATTACTAGTTTGTTTTTTTCTGAATCTGATAATAAGACTTTGTATTATTGACTCTTCTTCATGCTTGGTTTTAGTTGTGTTTCAAAACAGAAGGTTTATTCTTCCAAACATTTTTCTGCATAAATGTGTCTGTCTTATGTTTATATCCAAGAAAGAAGGGTCTAGAATCTTAATAGTTTAACAGAGTACTCTCATCTTTTGTAGGATATTATTAGCACCCATATGAACATATCAGTGTTAAGAATCTGAACACTGGTAAGAATTAACAGTGTTAAGAGTCTGAAAATATAAAAAAAGCAAGCAAAATCTTTAGATGGGGTGTGGAGAGAGTAAAATCTGGTCTAGTTGATATATTACTATATGAAGGAACTTTTCAACCTGAGATGTTGCTTCAGTTTGGTTAGGGTGTTAGTGGTGGCAGTAAAAGGTATTTTGCTCGTGTATCTACGGTGTTTTTTGTTGTTACTGTTGTTTTAATCTTTAAAATTTTTTTTAAAGATTTTATTTATTTATTTGACAGAGAGAGAGATCACCAGTAGGCAGAGAGGCAGACAGAGAGAGGGGGAAGCAGGCTCCCCATTGAGCAGAGAGCCCAATGTGGGGCTCCATCCCAGGACTCTGAGATCATGACCTGAGCTGAAGGCAGAGGCTTAACCCACTGAACCACCCAGGCACCCCTCTACAGTATTTTTTTAATTGATCCCCACAGGGATGATAGTGCTTTCTGAGCATGAATGAGAACTATGTATGCTCTTTGGTCAAGAAACACATTAATAGTTACCTCAAGACCCTCAAGCCGGGCTGTGACAGTGCCCAGCAGTGAATGGGTATTTAATAAAATGTTTGATTATGTGGAGGAATCAACAAAACAAACGTAGCAATAAAACTGCCGAGTAGTTGTCTGAAATATGACAGAGGGTGAGATCAATTAAACTAACATTAACTGGAAGTTCAACATATGCAACTTTCTGTTAAAATATTAGAGATTAGGAATCCTCCCAGAAAGTTTCCTGTGGAATTAATATAGTCTTAAATGGGTAAGTGGATGTAGTAACTAGCCTTTTCTATGTAAGAACCAGTATTGAATTATTTATGACACTTACCTAAACTAAACATCACTAGTAAATTATAATAAAAATATATTACCTGTATAAGATCAAATCAAAATGTCTGGTATTTTAAACATTTTAGTAGTTCATCAGCCAGCATTTCTCTACCATTTTTAGTTAACATTTTTTTAACATCTCCCAAGTTTTGTTTTTATAAGTATGCTGTAACCTGAAATGGGACTCTCATATTTTCTAGATCCTGAGGAAAGGTTAAAAACTTCGAATGGTATTCTTATTAAAGAATGTATTTACTATCTCAAATTCTATCTGTAGTGGATAACATTGACTATAAAATTAAGATTAAAAAAATCCCCATAAATGTTGAATTGTGAAACAGACTGTTCTTAGTTTATTGTTAAGAATTTGGGGGAAGTTGGGGCACCTGGGTGGCTCAGTGGGTTAAAGCCTCTGCCTTCGGCTCAGGTCATGATCCCAGAGTCCTGGGATGGAGCCCCACATTGGGCTCTCTGCTTAGCAGAGTGTCTGCTTCCTTTCCTCTCTCTCTGTCTGCCTCTTTGCCTACTTGTGATCTCTGTCTCTCAAATACATAAATAAAATCTTAAAAAAAAAAAAAGAATTTGGGGGAAGTTATGGAGTTGAAGTAGAGGGATATGAAATGTGGAGTGTAGTTTTGTTATCAAGGGGATAAAAAGTAAGAGAGAAGGAAGCCTCTTTGGTAAATTAATCTAAAGCAACTTCTTGGAAGATTTTTCACTCTACAATTTGGTCACTAACAGGACACTCTCCAATTTAGTTATTAATAGAAGAAATAAACTAGGTTTACTGCAAGGAGAGGGAAACCTGCTAACACTCTTAGGAGTTGCAGGTAGTGCAAGATTCAGAGACTTCTAGGTTGGAAGATTAGTGTGAGGGGGTTCTTGGGTGGTTCATTTTGGTATGTGTCTGACTCTTGGTTTTGGCCCAGGTCAAGATCTCCAGGTTGTGAGACAGATTCCTGTGTCTGCCTGGTACTTAACACAGAGTCCCCTTCAGATTCTTTTCTCCTCCCCCTCAGCTTCTTGTCCTCCTCCTGTGGATGCCCTCTCTCTCAAATAAATATATAAAATTAAAAACAAAAACAAAAACAAAAGAAGATCAGCATGAAAGCTCCTGAGCAAAGTTGTTACTGCCAGGATGGAAGCTGTTAGCAGTCAGTCCTGCCTAGGCACAGGCAGCTCTGGGTCTCTTCGTGTTCACTGCAGCCGAAAGGCTTTCAGGTCTGTGGATGTGTCTTGTTGCCAAGAGAGACATTTTCAGATACCAGGATCATTTCACAAGATGAGATACTTGGAATTATTTAATTAATGTGAGATGGTTTCATGGGTTGGAGGAAGCTATTTAAGGTTTTAGGAAGCAAATAAAAGATTATTTGGTGAAGTGCTGTTATGTGACGTGATAATTTCATTTATACTCTGATTCAGTCTTTTTGGGTTAGGCTTTGGGGAGCAGGGGCTGGTTTTTTATTAAGCACACCAACTGATTTTCTTGAATGTGGTTCTTGAACCACAGACTGAGACACACAGGCAGGACTCCTTACTCTTGGTTAGGACTTGTAAGTTCTAATTTCTGGTGTCTACGCATCCTGGTCAATCCCCCATTCCTCTGAGGCCTCAGATAGCTCTCCAGGATAATATATGAGAATAGAGTTCAGAACAGTAATTTTATAGTAACTATTTTTGGAACTGTGTTTAACTACATAAATGTGAACTCAAAATTGTAAAAGTTTCCACTAAATACAAACATGAAAAATCTATCAAGTTCTGTTACAAGATTATACTTCTATTAAAAACAGTTAGACTTAATCGACTGCGCAATGATTGGGACCTATTAACATCTTTTACATAGCACTTCTCATTTAATGAAGTTATGTCAATAACTACAGAACAATTCAGTGTTCATTATTGTTTCCATGTTCCGTTATAGAATTAAGTCCTATATTATCCTATATTTATATAAAGTTTTTTTTCCATCATAAAAATACTTGGTTACTATAGAAAAATTCAGAATGTATAGAGTTGACCAAATAAGTATCCAGAATTTAACACCTCAAAATAACCATTAAAACCATTTTCAGGGCTCCCTGCTCATCAGGAAGTTTGCTTCTCCCTCTCTCTCCCCATTGTCTGCCCTGCTTGTGCTCTCTCATTCTCTCAAAAAAAAAAAAAAAAAAGTTTACAAATGTTGCAACATCTACTAAGTTAGGTTGTTTTTGCCTAAATACATTATTATTTTCAAAGATATTTAACTTAAAAGAGTTGAGAAAAGAAATTTTTCATAAATTTTAACTAAAATGTACATGAGATTCTTGAAATCCATATAGAACTGGCATCTAGTGATTTAGCTTCTCTGGGACATGAATATCAGGCCTAGTTTTAATGGCAAACACCATTAAGCTATTATTTAATCGCAAAAGTAGTAAGTATCACCTGTTATTCACAAGAAGGGTGTCTGCTTGGAATTCTAATTATAAATCACTAAGTAATGGGTAGAAGTAGCTAACACTAGCTGATGAATGGTAAGTTTGTAAAATTCTTTTTATCTTAAAGTAAGTCACCATTTAAGCATGGTGAATATGTAAAGTATTTTCTGAATAAAACTGGGAATATAGGGGTGGCTCAGTGGGTTGAAGCCTCTGCCTTCAGCTAAGGTCATGATCCTAGGGTCCTGGGATCAAGCCCCCACATTGGGCTCTCTGCTCAGCGGGGAGCCTGCTTCCCTTCCTCTCTCTGCCTGCCCCTCTGCTTACTTGTGATCTATGTCTGTCAAATAAATAATGAAAAAATCTTTAAAAAAAAAAACTGGGACTATAGTGTATAAACTGGGAATAAAAGGATGGTTTTAGGAAATAGGAGCTAACTGCATGTAGACTTTTGAGGATTTACTTTATTTTTCTCACTTTTCAAATGAGGTTAGGCCAGTTGAGTTAGTGTTTGTTTAGAACTTTAGGAAAGGGTGAAAGAGTTGAGTTTTAGAAAATACATGGTTTTTTCTCTCCTTCACATTTTTATTTAAATTCTAGATAGTTGACATACAGTACAATAATGGTTTCAGGAGTGGGATTTAGCGATCCATCACTTAACATACAACACCCAGTGCTCATTATGACAAGTGCCCTCCTGTCATCTCCCATCCTGCCCATTCCCTACCCACCTCTTTTCATCAATCCTGTTTATTCTCTCTCTCTCTCTCTTTTTTTTTTTAAGATTTTATTTATTTATTTGATAGAGAAAGACTCAGTAAGAGAGGGAACACAAGCAGGGGGAGGGCAGGGAGCCCGATGCGAGGCTAGATCCCAGGACGCTGGGGTCATGACCTGAGCCAAAGGCAGACGTTTAACAATTGAGCCATCCAGGCGCCCCTATTCTCTATCTTTTAAGTGTCTCTTATGGTTTGTTTCCTTCTTTTACCCCGTCCCCTATGTCCATCTGTTTTGTTTCTCAAAATCCTCGTAGGAGTGAAATCATATGGTATTTGTCTTTCTTTGACTGACTTTGTTTAGCATAATATACTTAAGTTCTATCCACGTTGTTGCAAATGGCAAGATTTCATTTTTAAAGATTTTATTTATTTATTTGACAGAGATCCCAAGTAGGCAGAAAAGCAGGCAGAGAGAGAGGAGGAAGCAGGCTCCCTGCCCAGCAGAGAGCCTGATGTAGGGCTCCATCCCAGGTCCCTGGGAACATGACCTGAGCTGAAGGCAGAGGCTTTAACCCACTGAGCCACCCAGGCGCCCCAAGATTTCATTCTTTTTGATGACTGAGTAATATTCTGGTATGTAAATATACCACATCTTTATCCACTCATCAGTTGATGGACATCTGGGCTCTTTTCATAGATGGGCTGTTACTGATCATGCTACTCTAAATATCATACCTCTTCAAATCAATATTTTTGTACCTTTGGGTGAATACCTAATAGTGCACTTGCTGGATTGTAGGGTAGTTCTATTTTTAACTTTTTGAGGAATCTCCATACTGTTTTCCAGAGTGGCTGCACTAGTTCGCATTCCTACCAGCAGTGCAGGAGGTTCCCCTTTCTCCACATCCTTGCCAATATCTCGTTTCCTGAGTTGTTAATTTTAGTCCTTCTGGCAGGCATGAGGTGATATCTCATTGTGGTTTTAACTTGGGAAATACATGTGTTTGTATGTCTTATTCCATTTAATGCTAAGCCACCCCGTATAGGTACTTAGTGTTTTATACTCACTTTTATAAATGAGAAAACTGAAACTCAAAGTTTTTATTCAGGTGACAAATTCAGGTATTTTTGGCTTTGTTTCCATTTCTCTTACTCCTGTTCACCATTGTCTGATTTCTAAAGATCGTTCCACCTGCTAAAATTCTGTGATTTTTTTTTTTTTAAAGATTTTATTTATTTATTTATTTGACAGCGAGAAATCACAAATAGATGGAGAGGCAGACAGAGAGAGACAGAGGGAAGCAGGCTCCCCGCTGAGCAGAGAGCCCGATGCGGGACTCGATCCCAGCACCCTGAGATCATGACCCGAGCCGAAGGCAGCGGCTTAAACCACTGAGCCACCCAGGTGCCCCTAAAATTCTGTGATTTTGCAGAAGTGGAGAGAATTTACCTATTATAGAACGACAAAATGATTAGCCTACTGCCAATTTATTTTACCTGTATCTCCTTGCATTTGGCCTCCCACATTATTTTTCCCCTCATATTATTTTGACACAGAATATCATTTCATCTATAAACATTTCACTATATAGCTCTAAAAGAAACTAAGTTTAAAAATTTTAAAACACAAATTACTAATATTATCACTGTAAAAAGTTACTAATTACTTCATATTCAGTTAATGCTCACATTTTCCTGATCGTCATAATTTCTTTTTAAACTCTTTTTATGTTGGGATTCAGATGAGGCTCATATGTTGCAGTTAGTTAGTGTGTCTCATAAGTATTTAAAAAATGTTATTATTTAAAAATTTTTAAAAAAATTTCTTTAGAGCAGTTTTAAGATCACAGCAAAATTGAGATACAGAGATTTACCATATAACCCCTTGCTATCTTCTTGTTCAGCCTCCATTTGTTGAAGAGTCTTCTCCATTTTATTACTTTAATTCTTTTGTCAAAGATCAGGTGAGTGAATTTCTGTGGGTCTGTTTTTGGCTCTCTGTTCTGTTCTGTTGCTCTATTTATTTGTTCTTTTGCCAGTAGCTTTATAGTAAGTCTTAATGTTGGTAGTATCAGTTGCCCGCCAACTTTGTTCTCCTTCAGTATTATGTTGGCTTTTCTGGACCTTCTTCCTCTTCATATAATATTCAGAATCAGTTTGTTGGTTCCGTAAGGTAACTTCCTGGGCTTTTGACTGGGATGCACTGAATCTTTACCTGAAATTGGCAAGAACTGATTATCTTGATAATGTTGAGTCTTCCCATCCAGGAACATGGAGTATCTCTCCATTTATTTATTTAGTTCTTTGGTTTTCAGATTTGTAGTTTTCTTCATATAGGTTTCATATAATTTTGTTAGCTTTATGCCCAAGTATTTCATCTTTTTTTTTCTAATATAAATGTGCACTGTGTTTTCATTTCACATTCTACTTGTTCATTGCTGGTGTATAGAAAAGCTTTTGTACATTAACCTGTATCCCACATCTTTGCCATCCTTGCTTATTTATTCCAGGAACTGTTGTTGTTGATTCTTGTGGATTTTTTTTTTTACATAGATTATCGTGTCATTTGCTTAGATGGACAGTTTTTATTCTTCTTTCCCATCTATATACTTTTTATTTCCTTTTCTTGTCTTAATGTATTAGCTGGGATTTCCAGTATGATGTAAGAAAGCTGTGATAAGGAGAACTTTTTGCCTTGTTCCTGATGTTATATCTTTTGTTCAAATCTACACATTCCCTTTCTATCTCACTTTTTTTAAAAAATTTTTTTTAAAGATTTTATTTATTTATTTGACAGACAGAGATCACAAGTAGGCAGAGAGGCAGGCAGAGAGAGAGAGGAGGAAGTAGGCTCCCTGCTGAGCAGAGAACCCAATTTGGGGCTCTATCCCAGGACCCTGGGATCATGACCGGGGCGAAGGCAGAGGCTCAACCCACTGAGCCACTCAGGTGCCCCAGTGGGAGCCTCTTTAAGCTGGTTTATGAGTCTAGTCATGACCCTAATTGTCTTTGATAGCTTTCTTGCATTCTTGTGTATTAGTCTGTATTATCTAGAAAATCACTACCAATGGGATATATACATATATATAAAGAGTTTTATTATAATGAATTTGCTTATGAATTTTAGAGGCTCACAAGTTATCTGTGGTGGGCAAGTTGGAGGCCTAGGAGCTAATGTAGTTCCAGTCCTTAAGACTCAGGAAGAGCCAGTGTTTAGGTGTGAATCTGAGGGAAGGAAGAAAAACAATATACCAGTACCAATGAAGTCTATCAGGAGGTGGACTTCCTTTTTACTTGTGAGAGCGTCCAGCTTTTTTGTTCAATTCTGGCCTTCAGTTGATCGGATGGGGCTTATACGGACATCAGGGAGGGCTGGGAGGTATTTGTTTTACTCAGCCTACAAATTCAGATGTTAATATCATCCAGAAACACCCTGACGGACACACCCAGAATAGTTTTTGAACAACTGTCTGGGCTCCCTGTGACTCAGTCAAGATGACATATAAAATTAACCATCAGATCTTGTATAAGATGTTCCATACTCCTTTTGCATGTTCTCCCCCAGATGTAGAATCAGCCATTTTTCCAAGGAGGCCTGGTCTTTACTGTCCTAAACAAAATCAAAGCTTCAAAGTCTTATAAATAGTGTTGGCAGTTAATAAATGACCTCTGATGATTCTTTTGATGATGAATATACATTGGGATTCATAATTTTCAAAGCTTTACTTTAAAATGCTTTGTTTTGGGGTTTTTTTTTTTTAATCAAGAAAGATGTGGTTTCTTAAAAGTCATTAAATTGTCTTATATAATACCCAATTTTCTTATTTATTTTTTTACTTTTGGGAAGGAGGTTCTTGGTGTTTGCTGTGTTACTCCTATGTTGATCTTCCCTCCATTCATCCCCCCTCTCCTTCCTTCCTTCTTTCCTTCCTCTGTGTTCAATATGGGCCTTGAACTCACAATCTGAGATTAGGAGTTGCCTGCTGTGCTGACTGGGCCAGCCAGGTGCCCTCTATGTTGATCTTTCTTTCTTTCTTTTTTTAAAGATATTATTTATTTATTTGACAGACAGAGATCACAAGTAGGCTGAGAGGCAGGAGAGAGAGAGAGAGAGAGAGGAGGAAGCAGGCTCCCTGCTGAGCAGAGAGCCCAGTGTGGGATCATGACCTGAGCCTAAGGCAGAGGCTTTAACCCACTGAGCCACCCAGATACCTTATATGTTGATCTTTCTTAAATTTCTGATACAACAGTCAAGGAAGGCAGAGAATGAAAGGTGATATACCCCAGAGCTATACCTAGTAAAGTGAATACAAGTGATTGATAAGTATCTTTAAGCATCAATCTATATAATTCTAGGGTGGTAGGACATGTGACTCTTGATCTCAGGATTATGAGTTTGAGTCCCATATGGGGTGTGGAGATTACTTAAAAATAAAATCTTGGGGCACCTGAGTGACTCAGTGGGTTAGGCCTTTGCCTTCCGCTCAGGTCATGGTCTCCGGGTCCGGCGATCGGGCCCTGCATTGGTCTCTTTGCTTGGCGGGGAGCCTGCTTCCCCTCTCTCTCTGCTTCCCCTCTCTCTCTGCTTGCCTCTCTGCCTGCTTGTGAGCTCTCTCTCTGTCGGATGGATGAATGGAATCTTAAAAAAAAAAGACAATTATTCTTAAAAAAAAAAATCTTAAAAAATATAATTCTACCTGTTGTTATATTACAGTAACCTAGAATTACAGACACAATTGAGTTTACCCTCTTCATTTTATAGAAGGGGAAATTGAAGCCTAGATCTGTGGGAATGTTTGTACTGTAACCTGGATCACTTGCTTTTTAGAGTAGGCAGTGTACTGAATAGGACAACTTCACAGCTCAGAGACAGACTGGTATGGCTCAAAATCTTGGCATTGCCATTTACTGGCTATATGAACTTGAGGAAACTGATTTTCTTATTTATTTGTAAGCTAGAAATAATAATAGCTATATCATGGGATTGCTATGACAGTTAACCAAGAATAACATTTTAAGGAACCCAGTACTGTTCCTGTCATATTGTAGATACACTAAATTCTGGCTGTTCCTAGAGCACCTGGGTATCTCACTTGGTTAAGTGGCTGCCTGTGGCTCAGATCATGATCTCAGGGTTTTGGAACTTAGTCCCACATGGGGCTCCTGGCTCAGCAGGGAGTCTGCTTCTCTCTCTTCCTTTGCCTGCCACTCCCCTTGCTTGTGCTCTCTGTCAAAAAAAAAAAAAAGAAAGAAAGAAAGGAAGAAAAAGAAAAATCTTTTAAATTCTGGCTTCCTGTCCTCCAGTTTGCAGTTCTTTTTGCCATATCATTACCTATTTTTAAAATTGAAGATCAAATATATCTAAAATAGCTGAAAACAGTACTTTTGTTGTATTTTTTACCATGTTCATGTTATTTATTTAGCAGATTTTTAAAAATAGAATTTAAAAAGTCTGGTCCCTCTCTGAATTTTTCTGGATGACAGTTAATGAAGTTCAAATTGAGATTTTACTTTTCATTCGAAGTACTTATCCAGAATAACTTTTGTTGTTATATCCCTACTTATCATAAGTGTTGAATATTAAACACAAATGTTTTAAATAATATTTTGTGTCATCGAGGTAAAATGTAATCATGTTCATGCTTGTATTCTGCTGCAGCAAACAGGATAGTTTAGAAAAGCTATAATTAATAGATGTTTAAAAGTTGCTTTGATGTTCTTAGATGAAAGCTTGGCTACTAATACCCAATGCTAGTATTTTAAATTATCACTGTCCTCTTTAACATGAACTATTGGCTTGAGTTCTATAGAACTAGCTACAGGATTGTTAATGTGTAGAGCTTGTTTAATGTAAATGTGTAGAGAAAATCTTAGAGACTATTTCCAAAAAACACACTCTCACATATATGTTGGTTTTTATCTATTTGGATACAATTCCAAAAGCATACTTGAATGTTGACTTTCTCATGATACTAGTAGTTGACTTTCTTCATTGGGAGGTATAAAAATATGATTGGTGATTCCTAAGGTTTTATTTCATAAAGTGTTGAGGACTTCAGATTGGGAGACCTAGAGACCTTTTTTTTTTTTTTTTAAATTTTTTAAATAAAAAAGGAGACAGTGGTAGTGCTGCTTTCAGCTCTTCTTGGAGTGTTTTCATTTTCTTGTAATTTCTCTGGTCTCTCAGTACTTGTAAATTTATTTTCTACTCCTGGTACTGAAACTAATTGCTGTCAGGTTTCTGATTTCTCATAATCACCAAATACATTGATTAGCATTTTCTCTTTTCTCATTGTGTTCATTCATTGCAGCGCATGAAAGTCTGTTAATTTTGAAGATTTTATCTCTTTGCTTTCCTTCTACTATATTTGAGCTTCACCTCCCTTCTTGAGCTTTACCTCCTTTCCCTCCCTCACTGACTCAACTTCTTACTTGTGTGCTAAAGTGTCTGCATCTGAAGATACACTTTGAACAGTCGTGCTGTCATCATCATTCTGTGTGCGCTCAGATGGCTCAGCCATTCTCATCTCTCACCGCTAATTAAATGACTCTGAAATCTGTGTTTCTGTTATTCACCCCTTTTCTGCACTTAAGGCTCTTACTCTTTAACAGCTCGACATCTTACATAGCTGCCTTACTGTCTCCTAAAACTTGCAGTGTGTCCAAGTCAAAGTCTTCATCTTAGAACAGATTTCATGGTCTTCCTTAATTGTCATTGGTCTTACCCCCAAGTTTAGTTATCACGGACTTTCACTCACTCCCTCCAGTTTATTTTGGTACAAAGTTCTACAAATCTGAATTTTGCTTAAAATACTTGGGGAAATGCTGGCTTGTAGCAAGTTAAGTTTGAGTGGTTATCTATCTACGTGTCTGTCAAATTGGCCTAAGTGTAGACGGGTTTGGGAAGGAGTTTTTATTTCTTTAGTAGAATTTTTCTGGTGGCTGTGGCTTAAAAGAATGTGCCAGTGACATTGTTTAAGACCTCTTAAAGATACTAGTTCTTGAGCGTGGCTTTCAAAACTTTTCTGGTATGATCTTCTGGGAATGGGAGAGGTCCCACCTGGGTTTAAACCTAAGTATTTATTCTTCCATCTGGGAAGCTTTTACATTAAAACCTTTGCTTTTGTGATAGTTACTGAAGACAGTCCAGAGGGTTTGGCAGAGTAGTAGATGCACACATATAACTCAACTTCCATGTTTAACCATGTTCTTTAGTCTTCAAATTTGGTTTTTCTCCTAAGTTATCCATCTGTGAACTGCTTGGTAGTCGTTTTATCTTAGTAGCTGTTAAGCCTGACTACCTTTTTCTTTTCTGTATATCTGATACCTGGCATGCCCATCTCAGTCCACATTAGGCATGTTTTCTTGGCTAGTTATCAAAGAAGAACTTGCTGAGATTCTTTTTGTTTCATCTTATGATTGCAAAATCAGAAACATAATTCTTAGACGGATGAGCTGGCACATGCATTACCAATACTTAGTGAAAAGAAAACAGGCCTGAAACATGCCACAACAAAAGCATAAAAACAAAAATTGCATTCGATTATAGTTAATTACTTCAAAAAGCAAATTGGCTTCTCTCTATTATTTGGTAAATGATTGCTGAAAAAGTCAAGAGTGGAGAATTATTTGTCCCTGGGTGGGCAAGTGAAACAAAACAAAACTGTTGAAACATTTTACATATTACATAAAGAAAGATACTTTCTTTAAAAGTATCTTTAAAAGTGTTTAATGTCCTCTTTTCCAGGTCATTCTTGTCTAGAATGTTTTCTTGTCCTCTGATTATATCTACCAGAAATTTGGTGATGGACATCATACTTAGGGAGCTGATGTACGAAAGGGGAACCCCGTTTTGCTAGTAGGGAAATCTTGTCAGATTGGTCTGTATCTTAATACTTGAATGTATATTCTATTGGTCAAATAGCAATTTTCAACAGTTGGGTTTTGGTTAACTTAGATTATTAATATAGGTATTGTCTTAGATCTAACCATTATTTGTTAGCTGGGTTTAGCATTTGGAGGCTCTTTTTCCCTTGTCAATTAAAGGGATATCTGCAGCATCCCCCGCCCCCCGCCCTTTTTTTAAAGCAGTCTCTATGCCCAACCTGCGGCTCAGACCTACAATCCCAAGACCAAGAGTTACATGCTCCACTGAGTGAACCAGCCAGGTGCCACATGCAGCATCATTAAAAAAAAAAAAAAAAAAATTCTAACTGAAGTGTAGTTGACACATAATACTAGCTCTAGGTGTACAACATAGTGGTTCAACAGTTATATACATTATAAAATGCTTTCTACAAAAAGTGTATGACAGTAATATTGACTATATTCCCTATGCTGTATGTTTCATCCTTGTCACTTCTTTATTTGTAATTGGAAGTTTGTACTGTTGGGTCCATGGTCAAAGGAGCGAGACTGATACAAAGCGAAGGTCAAGCAAAGCTTTATTTCGCGCCAAGCATCGAGAATCAAACTGACTGGCCAGGGCCGTCTCTTGGCAAAGAGACGACCTCTCTCTGCCTTACAGACTAGCTTTTAAGGGCCTGGCCACGCACAGGTGGCCAATGAGATTGTAACACACAGAGAAAGCTACAGAGTCCTGCTAGGTCACACATAAGTGACCAATTGAATTACACTTTACCCTATAGTAGATATTTGAACTAGCGTATTACCTTGGTCAGAATTGGCACCCAAAGGGCACCCAAAGGGCAGGGCCCATACTCCTTGGTAGCTAGGGAGACCGTATGCGCCCCCATTGATTGGATACCTCCACCTGGCCTGACCCACCCAGTTACCTGAGACTGGTTTCCAGGACTTGTTTTTAAGTAAGTTCCCTGAGGGGGTGTGGGGGAGGGTCAGGATACAGCTGCTCTGGCTAAATGGCCCTTACAGTACCTCTGTAAATCATTTTTTTTTTTTTAAAGATTTTTATTTCTTTATTTAACAGAGAGAGAGAGACATCACAAGTATACAAAGAGGCAGGCAGAGAGAGGGGGAAGCAGGCTCCCTGCTGAGCAGAGAGCCCAATGTGGGGCTCGATCCCAGGACCCCGGGATCATGACCTGAGCCGAAGGCAGAGGCTTTAACCCACTGAGCCACCCAGGCACCCCTGTAAATCATTTTTTAAAAGATGTTATTTATTTGAGAGAGACAGTGAGAGAGAGAGAGAGAGAGCAAGAGCAGGGGGAGGGGCAGAGGGAGAAGCAGGCTTCCTGCTAAGCAAAGAGTCCGATAGGGCACTGGATGACCTGAGCCAAAGGCAGATGACCAACGACTGAGCTCCTTAGGTGCACGGGAAGTTTGTACCTCTAATCCCCTCCACCCATTTTGCGCATCCCCCACCTCTTACCCCTACAGCAACACCAGTTTGTTCTCTATATTTATGAGTGTTTCTCTGTTGTTGTTGCTGTCTGTTCATTTGTTTTTGCTTTTTAGATTATAAATATAAGGGAAATGATAAGGTCTGGAGTATTTCATATAGTTTAATACCATCTAGATATATCATGTTGGCCGTGAATGTCAAGATTTCATTGTTTTTTTTTAAAAAGATGCATTTTTAAATTTTTGATTGAGACAGAGAGAGAGGAGAGAGAGGATGAGTGAGCAGAGAAGTTTTAAGCCAACTCCACTCTAAGTGGGGACACCAACTTGGGGCTTGATCTCATGACCCTGAAATCACAACCTGAGCTGAAACCAAAAGTCATATGCTTAACCGACTGTGCCACTCAGGTATCCCATTTCATTTTTTAAAATGGCTGAGTATTAGTCCACTGTGTATACATACCACATTTTGTCTCTTTTCTTTTTTTTTTTTTTTAAATGTCCTCTCTGTGAGCGCATTTAATTAATTAATTAATTAATTTTCTAAAGGTTATTTATTTAGGGGCACCTGGGTGGATCAGTGGGTTAAGCCTCTGCCTTCGGCTCAGGTCATGATCTCAGGGTCTTGGGATCGAGCCCTATATCGGGTTCTCTGCTTAGCAGGGAGCCTGCTTCCCCCTCTCTGTCTGCTGCTTTGCCTACTTGTGATCTCTCTTGTCAAATGAATAAAAATCCTTAAAAGAAGATTATTTATTTACTTATTTGACAGAAACACAGAGAGAGGGGGAGCACAAACAGGGGCAGAGGGAGAGGGAGAAGCAGGCTTCCCGCCGAGCAGGGAGCCCAATGTGGGGCTTGATCCCAGGACCCTGGGATCATGACTTGAGTTGAAGGCAGATGCTTAATGGACTGAACCATCTAGGCCCCCCCACATTTTCTTTATCTGTTCAGTGGTTAATGACCTTTGTTGCTTCTGTATCTTAGTGCAGCATCATTGTTTATGACTTCATGGTATTATATGACTGCACCATGTTCTTAATATTTGGGTAGATAGTATATATACATAGTACAAAGTATGAAAGATACAAAAAAGTACAGTGAAAAGTAAAGTTTCCCTCTACTCTTAGTTTCTGTCAGGATACAGTCACTGTTATCCATTTTTTTTATGTTGGTCCAGAAATATTTTACATAAATATAAACCAGTACATAATCTGTATATGCACATACAAGATGACAGCATATTGTACCTTCTATTCTATACAGCGCTTTCTTTTTCTTCCTTATTAGGAGATCTCCCCTACAATTTCATAAAAATTTCCATCAGTGTTTAACATTGTTTAATCTTCTACTCTATGGGATCTACTATAATTTATTTAACCAGGCCTTTTTTGGGGAAATGACACTTAGATTGTTTCACATCTGTTGTTCTATCAGTTCATAGATCTGCAGTCACACTACACATTTCATTTTGTGTAGACCACTGGGCCCAATCACTTTCTGGTTAAATTCTGTAAGTGAAAGCCTTTATAGAAGACCTGTATTACACAGAATAAGGTGAGAATGTGGTAATGTCTGTAAATCTGTTTTGTGGTGGAAATATATGGAAAGTGAAAATTCTAATTTTTATCTTAAGAAACTTCTATTTTTTTTAGTGAAAGTAATATTGCCTTGTGTGGGAAGTGTAATTTATCTTAGTCCTGATTTTGTCCAATAAGGCAGACTTGTTTTATTTTTCCACAGATTGTTTTTAGATTTGGTATCAAAATACCCAGATTTACTAGTATCAACTAACTGTTTGTAACCCAAAGAAACATTTAAAAAAAGGGAAAAGAAACACACTAGCTGCAATTGGAAGAAAATGATTCTTGGTTACATATGCATGGAGGAAGTATTGTGGACCCAACGTTAAGCATTTATATCATTTAGGTGGTTGCCTTTTTATGATTCAGGTTCATATTTCCTCACTAGAGTACTTGACTCTGTGTTAGAGGATAAACATGGTGTATTTTTCCCCAAAGCCTCCTTTTAAGTTGCAAACAGGAACATGGGAATTTTGAGATTATAGTCGTATTGTATTGTCCGTCTGTTACATCCTCATGAATTTTTAGATTAAAACAGAAGATTTAAAAGAGAATTTGAATTTGTGTATCAACCTATTTTCTAAGAATCTGAGTTTACGTTGTCATCATGATTGTCTGAGGGGAAAAGCTGGAGAGGCATTGATCCTAATGGGAGGCTACAGATACCATTAAAAATAAACTTATGGAAACTTTAAGCAACGAAAGCCACTTAAGGCTTCAGAGTAGTTTGGAGATAAAAGTTTATGCATTTACGTATTGCTCATTTGTAGATTATGTGATTTCTTTTTTTTTTTTTTTTTTTGGTGGCATTGAAAAATCTCAGTTATAAACCTTCCAAGAGCCTGTTAGCTACATTCATTCATTATAGCATGGGCAAATAAACTCCTTTATGGCAGTGGACCTCACATTTTTTTTCCCTTATTTTTTTAAGTTAACATATAATGTATTTTTTGTTTCAGGAGTACAGGTCTGTGATTCATCAGTCTTATATCACACCCAGTGCTCATTACAACACACACCCTCCCCAGTGTCCATCTCCCGGTTACCCCATTTGCCTTCCTCCCTCCCCTCCAGCTACCCTCAGTTTGTTTCCTAAGATTAAGAATCTCTTAAGGTTTGTCTCCTCCTCTGGCTTAATCTTGTTTCATTTTTTCCTTCTCTTCCGCTATGATTTTTTGCCTTGTTTCTTAAATTCCAGGTATCAGTGAGATCATATGATAATTGTTTTTCTCTGATTGACTTACTTCGTTTAGCATAATACCCTCTAGTTCCATCCACTTCCACATTTTAATATTAATATCAGAGTCACCTGGAGAGCTTGATAAACGCTTGTTTTTGAAAAATGGTTGCCATCTCCAGAGATTGTTGTGACAGTAGCTCTGTGGTAAGACCTAGAGATCTCTTCCTTAAATATCATCATCAGATGATTCTGGTCTGCAGACCTCTTTTTGACTATTGTTTGAGGACCCCCATTAGTTAAAAATCTAATTAAAGGAGCATATCAAAATCTCTAAGATTATAATTTAAAATAGCAGCATGATGCAGCAGAATAGGCTTGATTTTGAATTTGACTTGTCTTCTATAAAGACCTGTGGTTAGTAGTTGTTTGCTAAACACTGGTAATGGGAAATTTGTGGCTGGTAAGAATCATATTGCTATTCCATGGTCCAAGTAAAAAATAAATATCTCAGAAGCCAAAAATATATTTTTCTTAGAAGTTAAATTGCTCTGGTTCAAGAAATAAAATATTTGGCTTTTCAAATGCTAGATGTAAGGACATTAGATTTTAATTTTTATCAAGTAGGGTAGTGGGTTAAATTACTTTCTCTTTCAGAACATTTTTTTGATGAGAATGTTGAGGTTATGGTGCAACAGTCATTGTCATACATGGTGAATAATTATGAATGGATGCAATTTTGGATAGCATTTTGAATATATATATGGAAATCTTAAAACAGCTCATACTGATTTACATAGTAATTCCATTTTCCGAGAAATTCAAAAATAAAAAAATTTAAATATGAAACAGAGACATCTACTACAGAATTTTTTATAATAGTACAGAAAAATTGCAAACAACCTAAACATCTTATATTGGAAAAATATTTAAGGACGAAGTGATCCATTCATGCAGTGAAATGCTATTTAGCCATAAACTATCTTTAAGGAGTTCATCATATAGGGAAGTGCTTATGTTATAATGTTATTATGTAAATAAAAGCAGGGTACAGAATTGTAGATCATTTTAAAGATTTATAAGGAAATTTGGAAAATACTAATTTTCAGATTTTTATTATTGTGGGATTGTTGGTTTTTACCCCATAATACGTATTCCCCCAATTTTCTATACCAAACATATTTTTTACAATAAAAAATAGCAAACAGAATCAATATTTTGATCCTAAAAAAAGAGTTTACATAAGATATTACAGCCAGGCACTATCAAGGGATTTAGTCACATCATTTTTAGGGATAAGGAATTTGTTTATCAATAGAAAATAGGAGTAGGAATAGATAATTCAAATTAATGGACTATTAATGGGATCACTGTTAAACCTATTTTCAGACTAAAGTTTTATAAGTGACTTGAAGGGCGAAATACACTGTGATCCATCAAATTTGAACCTTTTTAGGTAGGAAATGCCAGTGAAGTTGCTATTAACTTTGTCAAAATTTTGAGAAACTATGAGCGGGCTGAAGAGTGATCAGTGATTTCCAGTTGGACAAATATAAGAGTTGGTTCATTTACGTTAAAGGTTATTCATTGGAGGAGTAATTGCCCTTATGCAACTGTATTCTGAACTACAGAATTTAACTAAAAAAATATAAATAAATTCTTAAAATGTTTAAATAAATTGGTCAGTAAAAAGGAATCCAAGATATTTGGATTTGGCCTAACCTTTGAGATTTTTGTCAAGGAGAACCATCAGTGTTCTTCACAGCAAAGTGTTTTTGGGAGGGTTGATACAGTAATGCTCTAGATAGTTTTGGGTTAGATTCAGTGTGACAATTCTTGTGGTTTCAAGAGCATGTTGTATTCTGTGTGAGGAGTCCTATCACAGATACATAAAAACAAATAGTATCCCTTGAGATGTATCTAAAAATAAAATACTAGGTTTTGTTAATAGCATAGCAATAAATTTTAGGTATGTGATCATAGTACAGCATCAATAATGAGAGAAAGAATTTGGGGAGGACTGCAGAAATGTTACTTTTAAAATTCAATGAGATTATTGTACTTGGTAAGCCTTCTCAGAAATACTTTTCATTGTAGTTAGAAGCGGTGGTCTCAAGTGCTGGTGTTTGATGATTTTTTTGCTATTCTGCATTGAAATAAATATCAGAATATTATAGTGAGTATAGTTTATATTGCACCTAAACATCATTGTTGGTTGTGAAATAGTTGCCACGGTGTACATATATGTGAATTCAAGGATCAATCCTGCTTGTATGACTGGACAACTGCAGTCCATTGATGTTTGAGTTAACGTGCCATTTAAGGACCATTTACGGAAGAGATTACCGTTGCCGTTCCTAGCTGTCTTCTGAAACCTGTGGTTAGTTGCATCTTGTGACTTTTCTGTAAGATCAAGAAATGTATGGCATGGGAACTTGTATAGTTAGTTGCTTAGACTAGAGTCCCAGAGGCAATGGAAGAACTCCTTCTTTTCTGCCTCCCTTCCCTCCTTCCCTCTGTTCTTCATTTCCTCCTTCCTTCCCTCCCTCCTTTCCTTCCATTCCTTATTTACTTATTTTTTTTTTTAAGATTTTATTTATTTATTTGAGAGAGAGACAGTGAGAGAGAGCATGAGAGGCGAGGTCAGAGGGAGAAGCAGACTCCCCATGGAGCTGGGAGCCTGATATGGGACTCGATCTCGGGACTCCAGGACCATGACCTGAGCCCAAGGCAGTTGCTTAACCAACTGAGCCACCCAGGCACCCCTACTTACTTATTTATAAAAGATTTTATTTGAGAGAGAGAGCGAGAAGGCGCACAAGCAGAGGAAGGGTCAGAGGGAGAGGGGCAAACAGACTCCCCAGTGAGCAGGGAGCCTGATACGGGTTTTGATCCCAGGACCTTGAGATTATGAACTGAACTGAAGGCAGATGCTTAACCGACCACAGCACCCAGGTGCCCCTAGAGGAACACTTTTAAAAGAAATATTGCATCACTAATTATCCACATGGTACAGAGAATGATTTTATGGAAGAACAAAGGGCACCAATGACTGTGAGTTAAAAAACAATTGAGATATCAGATTGTGAATTTGAAGACATTTTTCAGAATCTTTTTTATTATTATGTTCAGTTATCCAGCATATAGTATATCATTAGTTTTTTGTATTTAAACATCTCATTTATTTTTTAATTGAATTATTAACATAAAATATTAACATCAGATGTACAACATAGATTCAACAGTTGTGTACATTACTGGATCATCCCCACAGTAAATGTGGTCACCATACAGTGTTATTACAGTATTATTGACTATATTCCTTATGCTGCACTGTTCATTTCCATGACTTACTCATTCTATAAGTGGAAGTTTGTATCTCTCAATCCCCTTTATCATTAGTTCTTGATGTAGTGTTACAGATTCATTAGTTGCATATAACATCCATTGCTTATCACCACACGAGCCCTCTTTAATACCAAAAATACTTTGAATTTATTTTGCTTTTTAAAATATAAACATGAGTATCAAAATTCATGTTTAAATAAGTTGAAAATAGCTTTTCCAATAAAAAATTCTAAGTGATAAGCAGCCATATGTCCTTGTTTAATTGGGAGCTTTTTTGTCTTAGTGATACATAAAATAATGGTGTCGTTGGTACTGCTGGTATCTTGGAGTCAATGAAATGTGGTTAATTTATTCAGTTTAAAGGACTAAGATTATCTTAAAATTGTACTCATCTTACTTTTTGGTTTTATTTATTTTATGAAGTCATTGTGATCATAGATAAATGGTTGTTATATTTTAAATATCCATTCTTAGTAAACTAAAAAAAACTGACACCCCTGTGTTGGTTCCTCCATTTATTTGGGAAATTTTTACTGGCCTGTGAAATTCAGAGATCCAGCAGCCACAAGTCTAGCATAGGGGTGCCTGGGTGGCTCAGTGGGTTAAGCCTCTGCCTTCAGCTCAGGTCATGATCTCAGGGTCCTGGGATAGAGCCCGCATTAGGCTCTCTGCTCAGCAGGGAGCCTGCTTTCCCCACTCTCTCTGCTTGCCTCTCTGCCTACTTGTGCGCACTCTTTCTCTCTCTGTCAAATAAATAAATCTTAAAAAAAAAGTCTAACAAATTTTTAAATTTTCAATTTTTTTAAATTTTATTTTTAGATTATTTATTTATTTATTTGACAGACAGAGAGAGAGACAGACAGACAGACACACACACACACACAGTGAGAGAGGGAGCACAAGCAGGGGGAGTGGGAGAGGGAGAAGCAGGTTTCCCATGGAGAAGGAAGTCCGATGTGGGGCTTGATCCCAGGAGTCTGGGATCATGACCTGAGCTTCAGGCAGACACTTAATGACTGAGCTTCCCAGGTGCCCCTTATTTTTTATTGTTAAAGAAAGATTTTATTTATTTATTTATTTTACAGAGAAAGAGTGCTAGCAGGGGGAGCGGCAGGCAGAGGGAGAGGGCAAAGCAGACTTCCCACTGAGCGGAGAGCCTCACAGGGGGCTTGATCCCAGGACCTTGGGATCGTGAACTGAGCCAAAGGCAGATACCTAACTGACTGAGCCACCCAGGTGCCTCTATCATCCTCTTCCTCCTCCTCCTCCTCCTTCTTGTTGTTGTTGTTATTATAATTATTATTTTAAAAGATTATTTATTTATTTATTTATTTAACACAGAGAGAGAGAGAGAGAGAGAGAGAGAGTTATCACAAGTAGACAGACAGGCAGGTAGAGAGAGGGGGGAACAGGCTCCCCGCTGAGCTGAGAGACCAGTGTGGGGCTTGATCCTGGGACCTTGAAATCATGACCTGAGCCTGCCTAACCCACTGAGCCACCCACGTGTCCCCCCATCTCTTGTCCCCCCATATTTTGACTACAGGTTAATTTTTCTAGTTTGAATAGGTTTCACAGAAATGAATGCCAGTAAAATACTAGGTGCTGACAGTGTGCTTTCATTTGGTTTTATATTTTTTGCTTCTGTTTGTCCCTTGTTACTTTGCCTTAACAAATCCCATGGAATTAAGTTTACTGTGTCAATAGTCAGGTACCACCTAAGGAAGAATGGTATAAAAAATTTTATGACTGTTGGTCATTCTTTATGTGGGATACTTTGAGCCACACTAGAACGCTTTTCTAACCAAAAATGTCTTTTTTTTAGCTTGCCTTGGTGTCTGAAGTTTTTTAACTATTAGCCATTCTTTGTGTTTGAGACACTGACAGAAGCTCCATGAAGGCAGACATTGCATTTGTCTTTTTTTTATTGCTATAACTATAGCATCCATTCCACTTCTTGGCACATAAATAGGTGTCCCATAAACATTTATTCAATTAAAAAATGAAGGCAAATCTTATTTATGACATTAAAACATTGTTAGTCATAGTTAAGACCATGATGTGCTAATTTATTTAATAGAAGAGACGAGCTTATAGAACACATGATTTCTGTTCAGAGTGAGCAGACCACTAAAATTTTTTGTTTGCAAATAAGAATAGGAAGAGCAAACCAATGAGAAAAGTGTAGAAAACCATTTTGGCTTACTTCATTACATGTCTTAGAATGGTTCTGTTAACAAGTTGCATAGGAAAAGCATTGCTGAGGAGGGGTGTGTTTATGTGTGTATGTGTATGTATGTTTAATACCTCTGTAGTTTTGTCACCATGAGAATAAATTTCCTTGTGAAATTGTCCAACTCAAGTAGGATAGAAGCAGAAGTGTTGTTAATTTGCATCACAGTAAATACAGCCCATTATTTATTGTCTGTTTCCTAAGGAAGTACCTGAAGCATTGATCCTCTGGGAACCTACTTTTAATATCTTGTCCAAAGAAGTAAATACCCATTTATCCTTCTCAGGGCAAAGTGACATAGCCATTAGTTTTACTAGGATTTAACAATATTTCTGATTTTTCTGCTCATCAGTGTGTCTTCAAATCCAGTGATATTTGAAATACAAATCATATTTTGTTCATCATCTTCATGTGTTAAGGATACCATATTGCCAAGTATCAGTCTCTCTGGAAGAACTCAAATTCATTTTTTAACTTGATATTTTATAGATCAGCAATTAAGCAGCCATAATAAATAAATATGCTCAGTTGTCTTATTCAAAGACAATTAAGAAACTTGGAGTTTAGCTTTTACCTTAGGAACCTTTTAAGGAAATTGGTCCTAGCAATAGAGTGGCTAAATTGGGAGATAATATGTTCTTTGCTTTTATCCATTATTCATTTTATGTTTTGTAAACTTCCTGTATGTAGAAATATTTAGAGCAATACTTGTACTTTTAAGTTAATAAAGAGTTTATTTGGCAGCTAAAAATTTACATTGAAAATCTGAACTTTTTTCCATGAGTTACTAATGAGTTTATGTAATATAATGGTTTTTGGAATTGTTCTTAATTTTAAGTTATTAAAATAAACTACATTGTTTGCTGAAATCGGAAGTTTTTTTGTACTTTGGCATTTTATAGATGGGCTGTTCATTATAAACTTGACTTGTTTCTGTATTTAGTCCTAAATATATACAGAGGGATAACCAAGTCAGTAGATGTTTAATGTCAGTGGATATCAGGGAAAAACAAATTAGAAGAAATAAAGGGATATTATTTCATACCTATCATTTTGCCAAAAAAATTAAAAGTTCTGTCAGTATCAAATATTGATAAGGATGAGGGGAGATGGGAATTTTTAACCATTGCTGATGTTGGAGAAATATAATTTAAACCAAAACCTCCATTTCAGAAAAACCTCTCTTCAGAGGCAGAAGAGAAAGAAAATAAGCATTGAGCCAGAATGTGAAGCACATCACAGTCAATCTGCTAAGAGATTTCAGAGATCTAAAGAGAGCTCACCCTTTTATATGGCCAGATACAACCTATTACATACATGTTCTCAAGATAAATTGTAAGTAGTGCTCAAGTCAGAGGACTTGATAGCAACATTTCTCACACATAGTTCATTCTAAATCAGTTGGTAATTGCGATGACCATATGTATTTGTAACTGGCTAAAAATAAACTTGTGTTCTTATGATAGGAGGTAATTTTGCAACTTGGAAGTAGATGATCAGCTAGTTAGGTTCCTGTCTTCCCACAAAAACTGGCAGAATGGGGCACCTGGGTGGCTCAGTCATTAAGCATCTGCCTTAGGCTCAGGTCAGGATCCTGGGGTCCTGGGATTGAGCGCTTCCCTGCTCAGTGGGAAGCCTGCTTCTTCCTCTCCCCCTGCCCCTGCTTGTGTTCTC
Source organism: Mustela nigripes (assembly GCF_022355385.1). NCBI lineage: Eukaryota > Metazoa > Chordata > Mammalia > Carnivora > Mustelidae > Mustela > Mustela nigripes. The sequence continues at coordinate 25,782,754 of NC_081563.1, read as the reverse complement.
TCTCTTGCTGTGTGTGTCTTTCTTTTTTTTTTATTTTTATTTATTTTTATTTTTTTATTTTTTTTTAAGATTTTATTTATTTATTTGACAGAGCGAGATCACAAGTAGGCAGAGAGGCAGGCAGAGAGAGAGGAAGGGAAGCAGGCTCCCTGCTGAGCAGAGAGCCCGAAGCGGGACTCGATCCCAGGACCCTGAGATCATGACCTGAGCCGAAGGCAGCGGCTTAACCCACTGAGCCACCCAGGCGCCCTCCGCTGTGTGTGTCTTTCTCTATTAAATAAATAAATAAATAAAAAATCTTAAAAAAGAAAAAAAAAACTGGCGGAAAGAGGGTGCTATCTCCTTTGGTGCAAATCACATTTCAGAGAGTCCTGGGTTGCTGCTTAGAAGCTTGCTTGCTTGCTTATTTATTTATTATTTAAAGTAAGCTGTTTACCCAATAGGGAGCTTGAACTCAGGATCCCCAGATCAAGAGTCACATGATCTACTGAATGAGCCAGCTCAGGTCCCTAGAAACTTATGTAGCTTTTAAAAACATTTACATATATTTCAAGAGATAGAGAAAGAATTTACGATTGCAAGTTTTCTAGAGAAAGTGATCTAAGACGATTGTGTTCTAAGACAAATCTCTTCCTTTACTTTTATTTTAAGTAGGCATCATGCCCAACGTGGAACTCAAACTTACAACCCTGGGATCCAGAGTCTCAAGTTCCACTGAGTGAGCCAGCCAGGGCCCCCATTTTCCCCTAATTTTTAACAGGAAAACTTCTCATTTTTTGCCCTTACACTGATGGGTAAATTGATCTGCCACTTCAGTGGGCAGTTTGCAGTGTTCTGGCGATCCAGTACTTTTATTCGTGGTTAAACCCCAGAAGAACTCTTTTTTTTTTTTTTAAGAGTTTATTTATTTATTTGACAGAGAGAGATCACAGTAGGAGAGAGGAAGGGAAGAGATCACAGAGAGAGAGGAAGGGAAGCAGGCCCCCTGCCGAGCAGAGAGCCCGATGTGGGACTCATCCCAGGACCCTGAGATCATG